>NC_061113.1:97094441-97149469 GCF_002878395.1 Capsicum annuum
TAAGACATATAGCCAAGTTAGTTATGATGATCATGGACACTATACAAACTACTTGTCGGACATTACGAGTCGCAAGGTGACCCTACGAGTCATAAGGTAACTTATAGAAACTGGGCGGTCAATTTTAAGTTTTTTCATTTAGGGAATTCTATTCAATTCCCTTTTCCCTTACTTATACCCCACTACCATAAATCACTTAAGGGGTTTAATTCTCATTCATAACATATTCAAAAGCATACTCAAACTCTCTAAACTCTCCAAGGTCAAGATACTTAGGGGTCCTTTGGTTTGAAGACAAGTTATACTGGGATTAGTTATGCTAGGATAAGTTATGTTGGGAAAGGTTATCATGGGATTAATTATGCTTCAATTATTTCTTATTTAGTGTTTGATTTGTCTTATTCAAAGTAGTATACATTGTATAATTTCTAAGAATAAGTGGTTTGTTTACAAGAATATCTTCCACCTTATTTTTTTCTTAAATTTTTCTTGCAAACTTTATTTTTTCATTCTTAAAAATAAAATTTTCATCTTATTTAGCTTAAATACTTATATATGTGTATTCTTGGGATTGTATTGTGCGTTTTTTAAAATAAAACATTCATCTAAAATTTGTTTTTAGTAAAAGATATTTTTTTTCACTTCATTTAAGTAGATATTACTCTTATATTGTAAAATATTCAAGTTATCTTTATTTTCATTAATATATAAAATTTAAATTTTTAAGTGAGGAAAGATTATGTAATTAAAAATAGTGCGGTTAGTATTTTTTATAAGAGAAATAAAATTATAAATAAACATAAAAATTAGGCAAACAAATTCAATGTTTAATATATTCACAAATAAAATATATAATTATATTAATAGAAAAATATAGTATCAAAATGATAACTAGTAATCAATGAAATGGTATTAACAATTATGAAAATATATATGGATGTGAAAAAGTTATGTCTAAAAGAGTGTTTAAGGAGGGTATTTTTGATATTTACTCATTTTATCCTGTTATTACTGTACCAGCCTAAGGTAGAGATAACTTATTTCGGTACTAAATATTAATCCTGGGATAATTTAACCCACACTTTTGTAACCAAACAAGGGATTAAGGGGCATTAAAAAGTTATCCCAAGGTTATCTTTCCTTAACCCTTACACCAAATGACCCCTTAGGATTTCCAAGAAGTTGGTCATCTATGGGACTTAAGGGTTTATTTCATTCCATAAATTCTTGTATTTCAGGCATGTTACTCTTTCCCAATTATTACTTTATGATAAACATGTACTTTAATGGTTTAATTGGATGGTTTTAAATATGGGTTTTGATGTGGTTGAGGTTTTTGACAAGGTTGATTCTTAAATTGTTTTTCCATGATTAATTATGTATAGTTTATACTTTATTAATGATTTTGAACATGTAGGGTGCATGGGAATGGTAAATAAACTAAGAGGCTGTGGTTTTCTCCAAATTGGTCTTATGAACTTTGGAATTGGTTTTGAATAATTGTATTCCCTCAAACCCCTTGTGTTAATGGCTTTGAATAGTGAAATTGTCACTTGGTTTGCCTTACTACATATGTCACTGCATTGCGTACATAGTTAAACAATTAAATGCTTTTGAAGGCCTTGTTGGCTATGTTTAGATTTAATTAACAAACGGGGCCGAGGCATTCCCCTAAGCTAATGTGATTGTTATGAAATGGAGATAAGCTTTCAAGTGCAAGGGTACGATGATACCGATGATGAACCTTAACAGTTGGTTCATTGGTTAATAGATGAGATATTTGTAATTTTCTTAAAATTTGGCTTAATGGCACTTTTGTACCAAAGCCGTAAAGGTCTGAATCTTGAATTACTTGTACTGGAAACTCGTTCTAATGCCCCGAATCTGGTACCCGAAATAATACAGAGTGGTCATGACCCCGAAGGACTACAAGCTAACTCATGACTCATATTTGTACCTGTATACTACATAATATACTGTATAATGCGGAAACATAAACTGAAAGGCCATAAGGATCAACACTGAGATATAATATCTCATAAAAATATAACATCTAGGTGGGGTATGAAATACCCAAAACAACATATTATAGTCTGAAAAGCCTCTAAATTATGACTGAACTGTCTGAATAAGGAGTTGATGGGACATGTCCCCAACCAACTCCAACTAATAAATAAATTAATAAGGTAATAAAGAAATGATCATGTCCTCGAAAGATGACGAATCACTACTAACTCGGATTGCTGAGACTGGAATCTACTAATGCTCTAGAGCTCATGTCTCTGAACCTATGGTATAAGACACTATAGTACAAATGCATCAGTACTTTAAATGTACTGGTTTGCATATGAGGTAGGCTTAATGCATGGGCTTCATATGCATAAACAATAATGACTTGCTGAATAATATGAATGTGAGAATACATGCATGAATAACTAGTAACTATAATTGCGATCGTGATAACATGAATTTACTGATAACTAACATGACTGGTAACTGAGTTTTGATGACTGATATAACTGATAACATGAGTTACTATATCTGACAGTCCTGAATCTGATTGAACTAGTTGAGTTTCGTATTGTTCTGAGTTGGCTGTATCTAAGAGTCCAGAATTATGCAAAACTATCTGACTTCTATTGCTGAGAATAAATAAGTGTATCTGACAATCCTAATTTTTGTAGCTAAAACTGAGGGAACTATTCATCTGACCGACATGCCCCAATAACGCATTATAGCTAAGTTCGGGTCCAATCTATAACCCCAATTGGAAGGGTGTTAATACCGCACCATCGGTAAGGACAAGCTGTGAGTGACCCTCATATGACATTGTCCACAAGAGAAAATGGCAGTGCCCTCATCTGATAGTGATTCTCCACCTCAACAACCCTCATTTGAAAGTGTTGATGTCTCAACCTATGCTGGCTACATAGTTTTGGAATACAAGGATGACTTCTAAGAATCACACCTTCACCTGATAGTGTGTATTCCCATCCTTGGGTTAAGTCGATGCAAATTTCTACTTCTATTTGAGTAGAAACTGTACATGAATTACTGAACTAAACTGGATGGAGTTAATTATGTTCCGTTACTGATGGAACATTACTAAGATTTCTGTATTTCTGAGCTTTTTGAGATTACAAGGATTTCTTGAGTTATACTGAGTTTTCCTGAGTCACATGACTAACTGAATTCTACTAATCATGGGTTGGCTGAGGATATCCTCTAAGCACACAACAAAATTGTCGTGTACAAGTACCCCCAAGACTCGATGGAAAAAAATTGACAAAGCATGACTTTCTTGAATACATGACCAACATCACAATCTATAATTCATTTATTGAGGCATTTCATCAAACATGTGATATGCATAAACTTGTACATACATGAGGATTAAATAATATCATACTAGTGGGGCACTTTTCCTTCACATAGGCATTTAATCAAACACATGGTAAGTATAGTATATGTACACAACATTATACAACAAACAAACATTATGATTCAACTCTAATTTCATCATCCAAGGGTTTAATTATAGGTTTACATGAATCTACATTTACACCTACAGTAATCAATTTAACATAAAATTGATCACCCAACATGGATTAGATTTCAATTGGTCACTTTCAAAATCAACAAAAGAAAACCCAATATGAAATTCATAAAGAAATCCATACACTTGAACTTTGAAAAGAGAATCTTGGGCTTCATGGATGAAAATAGTCCATAAATGAACACTATGCATACCTGGTAGTGAGTTTCTTGAAGTTCTTGAACTTGAAGAATTTGAATATCTTAGTTCTTGAGGAATATTTGGATTCTGTTGCTTAAGGATTGCTCTTAGGGAGAATACCCTAATTTTGTATGTTGTGGAAGAATAATGAATTTTTGGAGCCTTGGTCGGATATTACTAGGTATATAAATGGGTGGTAAAAGACCAAAAATTCCCTTTAAAAATGGCATAAAATTATCTTTATGGGATGTGCGACTGTGGGTGGAATGGTCCATTGTTGGCTCAATAATCAGTCATTTCGACCGTCGCACGTGGACCAGGAAAAGGATTTACTGCCTAAGTAGTGACGGCTTAGGCCACGGTCCGCCGTAAGTTTGACGGTCAATCAACCTATCTGTCGCACCTTATCCTGAAGGTTGCCTCACTGCCTTGGCTGCAATGGTCAAGACGATGGTCCATCGCAGGATCGATGGTCCGTCAACCTGGCCGTCGCACCTAGCTATTCTGATAGCTCTCGGTAAAACATCCCTAACTTTTCACTGCGATACCGAATTTAGACAAAATTGGGATTGTTAGGAAGCTAATTCAATATTCAAAATGGTAAAAGTGAAAATTTTAAAAATTCCACATGTACAAATGTGGATTCATCTTTCAAATAAAACTTCTTATATTCTTGAAACAATTTCAAGTACAGGGCATTACAATATCTCCTCCTTGAGAACATTCATCCTCGAATGAGACTGAGAATGAGGGGAGAAGATAAATTAACATATATACTAATCATGAATGAATAAAACATGATTTCATGACTAACATCACTGATAACTTGAGCTTGATCTAAGTTGGAGGAGAAGAGGTGAGGATACTTGGTACATATATCTGCTTCTGCTTCCCAAGTAGCTCCCTCAACGGACTAATTTTGCCAAAGAACATTAACTAAAGGGATATCTTTGTTCCTCAATCTACGAGTCTTATAGCCTAGGATTTAGACTGCAATCTCTTCATAAGAGATGTTGTTCTGAACATCTATGCTATGAATAGGGACTACAACTGCTAGATCACCTACACACTTCTTGCGCAAAGAGACATGGAAGACTGGATGAACTGAGGCTAGATCTGAAGGCAATTCGAGCTCATAAGCTACCTTTCCAAAGCTACTGAGAATTTTGAAGGGACCAAAATATCGGGACTAAGCTTTCCCTTCTTGTTGAACCTCTTTACTCTCTTCATGGGAGAGATCTTTAGATAGAAATAGTCACCAATCTCTAACTCGAGATCCTTTTTATGAACATCTGCACAGGACTTCTGTCGGCTCTGGGCAGCCCAGAGTCTTTATCTGATCAACTAGACTTTTTCTAAGGCATTAAATACTATGTCAGGCCCTATAACTTAGGCGTAACTAACTTCGAACCAACCAACTAGATATCTGCATGTCCTACCATAGAGAGCTTCGAATGAAGCCATCCGAATATTGGAATAATTGCTATTATTGTATACAAACTCAATCAAAGGCAAGTGGTCATCCCAACAACCCTTAAAATAAATTGTACACACCCTTAGCATATCTTTTAGGGTCTGAATAGTCCTTTCTACTTGACCATTTGCCTAAGGATGAAAGGTTGTATGGGGATGAACTTGGGTACCAAGACCCTTTCGTAATGCTTTCCAGAAATAAGAGGTATACTAGGTACCTCTGTCTGAGATAATCGATAAGAGAACACTATGCAATATAACCAACTCTCTGATGTGGAGTTTAGCATAATCCTCGACTGAATAAGAGGTATGGACTAGAAGAAAATGAGCTGCTTTGCTCATCCTGTCTATAATGACCCAAACTGAATCATACTGGCGATGGGTACGAGGCAAATCCATCATGAAGTCCATGTTCACTTCTTCCCACTTCCAAGTAGGAATACTAAACTCTTGTTGGGCTTACTAGGCTTTTGATGCTCAATCTTAACCTGCTGACATTTAGAGAACTTAGCTACAAACTCTGTACTATCTCTCTTCATCCCACTCCACCTATAGTTTTCTCATAAGTTATGATACATCTTTGTGGCCCCTGGATGAATAGAGTAACGTGGACCATGATCTTCTACAAGAATTCGCTGCCTTAAGTAATCTACACCCGAAACACATAAATAACCCTGACAATGCAAAACACCATCTCCCCCTTGGGAGAAAACCTCTACTTTCTGATCCTTGACTGACTCATTCAACTTGACTAGTCTGCGATCTCTATCTTGCTATTCTTTTACCTCGGAAACTCGAGACGGTTCTGAACTACTCGAAACCCATACATCACCCTCTTCTGAAGTGACTTAATGAATGCCTAGTCTGGAAAACTAGTGGACTTCCTAAGCTAAATTCTTCTTACTGTCCTCAACATGAGCAACACTAACCATGGACAATCTACTGAGAGCGTCCACCCCTACATTGGCCTTGCCCGAATGATAAAGGACACTCATGTCATAATCATTCAAGAGATCTGACCATCATCTTTGACAAAGATTAAGATCCTTCTAAGAAAATACATACTAAAGGCTCTTATAATCTATGAACACATCTACATTAACACCGTATAGATAATTTCTTTAAATCATCAAGGCAAAAACTATGGCTACTAACTCGAGATCATGTGTAGGATAATTCTTCTCATAGGATTTAAACTATCTTGAGGTGTAGTCTATGACTTTACCATGCTGCATAAGGACACAACCCAAATCAACTTTGGATGCATCACATGACACTTGAAACTATCTGAACCATCTGGAAGAGCTAAGACTAGATCTAAGGTGAGTCGAGTCTTCAACTCCTAAAAGCTCTTCTCGTAAGGATCTGACCACTAAAACGTGACTTTCTACTGAGTCAATCTGGACATAGGTGATGCAATAGAAGAAAATCCCTTAACAAACTATCGTAATAATTAGCCAAACGCAAGAAACTCCTAATCTTTGATGGAGAGACAGGTCTGGGCTAGTTTCTTAACGATTCGGTCTTTTAAGGATCTACTCTAATGCAATCACCAAAAATGATATCACCAAGGAATACTACTGGCCTTAGCAAAAATTTACACTTAATTTAGTGAATAGCTGTTGATGTCTGAGAGTCTGAAGTATGATTCTATAATGATCTGCATGATTACGCTCATAGCGAGAATAGACCAAAATATCATCTATAAAACTATGACAAACACATCCAAGTACTGCTTGAACATATGGTTCATCGGGTCAATGAAATCTGTTGGGGAATTAGTAAGACCAAAGAATATAACCAAAAACTCAAAGTGACCATACTGAGTACGAAAAGTTATTTTCAGAATATCACATTCTCTGACTCTAAGCTGATGATAGCCGGATCTGAGGTCTATCTTAGAGAAATAACTGGCACCCTGAAGTTGGTCAAATAAGTCACCGATTCTGGAAAGAGGATACTTGTTCTTGACCGTGACATTATTAAGCCTACGATAATCAATACAAATTCTAAGAGAACCATTTTTATTGCATACGAATAAAACTAGTACACCCTATGGGGACACGCTGGGCCTTTGGACAGCATAAAGTCTGTTCGGGCATTGCCCATTAGTGGCACTAGAGGTGGTACACTTCTAGTTTAGGCGACCAGATTAAGCTGAGTAACGGTTATGCTGACACCCTGATAACTTGACTGGGGACAATGTCTGACTCTTTGTCCTAGCTTACCCCATCCAAAACAGATATCGTTACTAGCTCTGCTAGCACCCTTGTGGTTCTTACCACATGTCCGACAAAGGGGATTATTTGAGCATTGCTGACACTGCTCTGAGACTTTTTACCTAGCGCCCTATCTCTATTACCATCCCTAAACATCAAAGCTAGAACACTAGCTGAAGAAGGAGATGGAACTGCTGACTTAGGAAAAAAAATTAAGAATGGATTCCTCCTTATGATTTGGGCTGAGCAAAGTTGAAACTACCTGTCCTTGCTCTCTTATTCTGCTTCTCCCTCATCTTAATAATTTACTCTTCTATCTGCTGAGCATGGGACATAAGCCTTGCTATGTTTATGTCAATATTCAACTTTGCAAACCTGCATTCATTGACCAGACAATCATTCACCCCAGAAACAAACTTATCCATCTTAGCCCCGCTATTAGCAACTACATGAGGAACATATCTGGCTAATTGAATAAACCTAAGAGAATATTGTTTAACCGATATGTTGCTTTGCCTAAGGTTGATAAATTTTGACACTTTGGCTTCTCTCAGCTCTAGGGGAAAGAACCTCTCTATGAATTCGGTGATAAACTCCTCCCACTCATTAGGCCCTACATTATTTGGACTTTCTAAGTTCAACTGCTTGTACCATGTGTGAGCAACATCCTGCAACTGATATGTAGGTATCTCAGCACTATTAACAGCTGACACTCCCATACCATCAGTAACCTTCAAAACTAGATCGATGAATTCCTAAGGGTCCTCATCTGACTTAGACCCTAGAAAGAATGGCAGATTCATTCGGGTGAAGTCCTGAATTCTGGCTGTAGCTGAATTGGATAATGGCTTGGTCAAAACGATAGATGGTCATTTATTCTGAGCAGTAACTGACTAAGCAAGAGTAGTAAATGCATCTCTGAACTCTGTATAGGAAACATGTTCACCCAAAGGTACTTCGGGCTGAGGGGCTGACTGATTCTCGTTTCTTCTTTTTGGAGGCATGTTCTGTAGAAGAAAGGGAGAAACAAATTAGATAAAGAGATTTACTTGAGACTATGCTCACTGTCATGACATGAATAATGAAAGAGAGAAAACTATTCATAAAACATTTTATCGCCTCCTGCATATAAATATGACGCACAACACACCTATGTGCAATACTCTACTAGATGCGGCTTTCAGAATTCCTAGGACACTATTGAACCTTAGGCTCAGATACTAAGTTTGTAACACCCTGAATTTGGTACCCAAAATACAATATGGTACTCATGACCCTGAAGGACAACAAGCTAACACATGACTAATATTTGTACCTGTATACTGCATTATATACTGTATAATGTGGAAACATAAGCTGAATGACCATAAGATTCAACATTAAGATATAATATCTAGTTAAAAAAAAACATCCGGGCGGGGTATAAAATACCCAAAAAAATTGAAATAAATTGTCTAAAACATATTGTAGTTGTAAAAGCCTCTAAATCGTGACTGAACTGTTTGAATAAGAAATTGGTATGACATGTCCCTAACTAACTCAAACTAATAAATAAATTAATGACGTAATAAAGTAATGATCATATCCTCGAAAGATGAGGACTTACTACTAACACTGATTGCTGAGACTGGAATCTACTAATGCTTTTGAGCTCATGTCTCTAAAGCTATGGTATAAGACACCATAGCACAAATGCGTCAGTACTTTAAATGTAATGGTATTCATGTGAGGTAGGTTGAATGCTAGGTGTTCATATGAATGAAGAATACAGATTAACTGACTAATATGAACGTGAGAATGCATGGATGAATGTATAGCAACTATAACAGAGATCATGATAACATGAATTTACTAATAACTAACAAGACTGGTTATTAAGTTCTGATGATGGATATAACTGATAACATGAGTGACTAGATCTAACAGTCTTTAATCTGATAGAACTAGGTGAGTTTCATACTATTCTGAGTTGACTGTATCTGACAAGCTTGAATTCAATAGAACTATCTGAGTTCTATTACTAAGATTGAATTACTGTATCAGATAGTCTTAAATTTTGTAACTGAAGCTATGGGAAGTAGTTATCTAACGGAACTGCCCCAAATAACATATTATAGCTGATTTGAGGTCCAATCTGTAACCCCAATTGGAATGGTTTTAATACCACCCCACTAATAAGGACAAGCTGTCAGTGACCCTCATCAGACAGTTTTGATATCTCAACCTATATTGGATACATAGTTCTGTAATGAAAGGATGACTTCTAAGAATTACACCCACATCTAACAGTGTGTGTTCCCATCCTTGGGTACACTCTGTGCTTACTTCCCATTTGAATAGACACTGTACATGAATTACTGAACTGAACTGGACTGAGTTAATTGAGTTTCGTTAACTGACAGGATATTATTAAGATTTCTGTACTACTAAACTTTTTGAGATTATTGGGATTTCTAAGTTTTACTGAGTTTTCTTGCGTCACATGACTAACTGAATTCTACTTAAAATGGATCGACTGAGGATATCATGAAAACATGACACTGGATCTAGGTACAAGTACCCCCAAAACTCGCTGGAAAGCAACTGACAAAGCATGACTTTCTTGAATACATGACCAACATCACAATCCATAATTCATTTATTGAGGCATTTCATCAAGAATTTGATATGCAAAAACTTGAACATAGCTGATGATTACATAATATCATACTAATTGGGCACTTTTCCTTCACATAGGCATTTAATCAAACACATGGTAAGCATAGTATATGTAGACATTATTATACAACAAATAAACATCAAGATTCGACACTAATTTCATCATCCATGGGTTTAATCATAGGTTCACATGAATTTACAACTATTCTAATCAATTATACATAAAATTGATCACCCAACATGGATTAGAATTCAATTGGTAATTATCAACATGAACAAAAGCAAATCAAATATAAAATTTAAAAATAAATCCATATACTTGAACTTTGAAAAGACATTCTTAGGCTTCATGGACGAAAAGAGTCCATGAATGAACAGTATGCATACCTGGTAGTGATTTTCTTGAGGTTATTGAACTTGATGAATTTGAATCTTTTAGTTCTTGAAAAAGATTTGGATTTTGTTGCTTACTTATTGCTCTTAGGGAGAAAACCCTAATTTTTTATATTGTGGAAGAATAATGAATTTTTGGAGCCTTTGTCGGATAATACTAGGTATATAAATGGGTGGTGAAATTCTAAAAAGCCCTTTTAAAAATAACTTCAAAATAACAGAACGGGATGTGCGACGATGGGTACGACGGTCCATCACTGATTTGACGGTCAGTCATTTTGACCGTCACATCTGGACCAGGAAAAGGACTCACTGCCTAAGTAATGAAGGCTTGGGCGATAGTCTATCGCAAGTTCAACGATCTATCAACCTGTCCATCACACCTTATCCAGAAGGTTGCCTTACTTCCTCGGCTACTACAACGGCCCGTCAACCTGGCTCTTGATAAAACGTCCATAACTTTTCATTACAATACTGGATTTAGACAAAATTGGTATCATTGGAAAGATATTTCAATTTCCCATATGATAAAAGTGAAAATCTTAAAAATTCGACGTGTAGAAAAGTGGATTCATCTTTAAAAGAAAGCTTCTAACATTTGTGGGACAACTTTGAGCTATGAAAAAGTACAGGGTATTACACTCATATTTGCCAAACTCTTATCCAACCAAACAATATCCCACTGAAGCAACCTTTATGTTTGGAGCCCATATTTCTTCAAAATGACTTTAGATGGGAATTTCAGTGGCTACATTGATTTTGGAATATCGTAACTGATGAGGTAGTTTAGTTTGTTTTCTTTGACAAGATCCTATATTAATCAAAGTGGTCAATGAAAACTTGGCTAAAACCAAGTGTTAGTTGGTGCATAGAATCAGATAGTGTAGCCTCTTAAATGCATCATTGGTCACTTAAGCATTTAATTGGGTCGCTTTAGTGGCTATGCTAATCCCCACCCAATCTATTTAGTAGAGTCCTAGCCGCTAAGGCAACCGTCACTTAAGCTATATGTTTTCTGCTTTAGCGTAGGTCAACAAGGAACAAAGGTCACTTAAGGGTCTATATGCCACTTTAGCAATGATCACATCAGAGATCAAGTGAATGCTTAAATGGTAAACTCAGACTCACTAAATTTTGCTCTTCACCTGATTTTATAATTTTTGTCATGTCCTAAAGGTCTTTGAACACTAAAGAGCTTCGAAAGTTGGTATATTGATCCTTGAGTAATTGCGGGGTGTTTCTAAGCTTGGGAAAGTCATCTTGTCATCGTAATCATTGTAAGTTTGAATCTAATTCCTGATTTAACTCTCCGATTTAGTCTTAAATTCCTTGTTTCTTGATGGGAAAATTTTTTGGGGTTGCTTGAGCTCAAAATTTATCCATTCTCAAGGGTTAATAATCCTTAATAATTGAGGGATGTGTTGATTAATAAAAAAATTGTTATTTTGTAAGTGGGCCTCTGTGATGACCCAATTTCCACTGGTCAAGATGGCATTTACCATAACCCACCAGTAGGCAAGCCAGCCCGCAGTCCAAAACAACGAGTAACAGACTACTCAACAATATTAGGAATAAAATGTTGAATATATGAAATAAAGATCAATACATAGTAGAATCCCAAAACCTGGTAGTATCAGTACAACAGTTTCTAATATAAATAAATACAAAAGTGAAATATCAAGGAAAATACACTGATACAATTTATCTCCGAATACAATGTAGAGACTAGTCTAATATGTAAGAGAGAGATAAGTAATACTTCGAACGTTTGGAGCTCACACTAAGTCTCTGAACAGGGGATGATCTGCACGATGCACACATCAATGGAGATAACCCCCACTATGATCTGAAGGCCTCAAAAGTGTAGTATGAGTACCAAATAAACTATACTTAATAGACAACTGCCAACTGATCTCGAAAGATAAAGCAGGTATACATACCATATAAATATTATTAAATCTACACCCAAGAGTCTAGAAATCTTATAACAAGTCAATGAGAATAATAAGTGAGAACTATCCTTTTCATGTCCAGGAGTCTATCATAATAAGACAAAGGAAGTATCAGGGTGAACTATCCTACTCTAGCTACATTCAATATACATCAAAGCTATACCATATATCCCAGATTAATATACGAATAAAAAGCGAAAGAAAGATATTTAGTAATATACATGACGAAGTAATGACTACAAAAAATGAGCAACAAAGAAAGGGATATAGGTTAGTACAATAGCTTCATAAAGCTAGATATATTTATAGATATATAAGAATATAAAGATGAGGTTATCTTAAAGAAAACCTATATGATCATGTTCTCATTTAAGACCTCATTATAACACTTATCAGGATTTAAATACTATTATACATGGCTAAACATGAAATAATCATGCATAAGAATGCAATCATCATATACGAGAGGCCAAAAATGTACCTGAAATCCTGATACCGGATAAATGTTCAATCTGTCATAATGTAGCCATAATAATGATCATAACATGATAAGAACAATCTCAATAATTACGTGAATAACCGGCTACTCCGGACAACCAAATACCTAATTGATTCTATGCGTACCCCTACCGCCCCAGGATCTGAAGGTTCAGTCAACATACAACAACTCAAGGCATATCCTTCATCGATATCTAAGCAACCGTCCCATATCAGCTGATAGACATAGGTTCATACTGGTGGTAGGAGAAGTATATGTAGGAATGGATGTAAGTTACACAATCACAATCAACATTCTCATCATAAGTGTCATCATCATTGTGATAAAACCCCATTATTTTTGGGTATCGATATATCATCATACTATCTCCGACCTTGCTGGGTATCAATATATCATCATAGTATCTTCTAGCCTTATTGGGTATCGACCCTAGTCGTTAGCTACCATAATACTAGGCAAGGATTATTAATTAACATATTTAGAATTCTATGAATCATGTACTATAGTCACCTAATAAATAACTAGTTACCACATAGCTTATACCATAATTTAAGGAAGAACAGTCATAAGATTGCATTTCAGCTAGAATGACATCAATAACCTATATAATCATGAATGTATCAAATCTACACATGCCGTCACCAGTATTCAATCATTCAAATCATAATTTCCATGCGACTCAGTCTTCTATCCCATATCAAAGAGAAGTGTATACACACACACACACATACATACATATATATATATATATGTTTTGATAAACCATAACCGCATCCTCTACAAGGATAAGCATTTTTTGGATATCCAATTAATATCATCTATCGAAACTCGACCTAATAATATGTCCCAAAAAAATACAATATCATCATCACATCTTTTGGCCCATATGCATATCTAAAACTCATCTAATAATCATAGTTATAAGTCATAGTATATCTCTTATAAACTCATATCTAGAAGGCAGCTCTCATATATAAGGTATAATATCAATAAGCATATAATCATCTCTCACTTAGAAGGTATAATATCAATAAGCATGACATGAATATTAGTCATTCCATATATAAAGGTCATTCATTATGATGGTGAGTAATATCACCTCTTTGGGGCAACTATCATATCTGAAAGGAGATAGCATCTCTATAGACCTAACATCGCATCTATGAGAAAAATCATCTCTAAGGACCCAATGTCATCTATAAGAGGAAACAACATCTCTATAGGACAAATATGAGGTCTAAGAGGAAATGGCATTTCTATGGGCAAAGTATCAAGTCTAATAGCAAATGGCATCTCTTTAGGCCCATTATTATATCATTTCTGTAAGCTACAACATAGTTATAAATCATAAGTCCCAATTCGAGGAACATCCTTACAATATACCTAGTCACGAAGTAACCTTATACTAAGGTTTACTAGTCTTAATTATATCTAACATCTGCAACTAATTTCAAAATGACTAACACAAGTCTAGGCCTAGGTAGGTCGGACAATCCCACTTCTAAACCTCAATTCCCTTAATTAGGTACATTATTCTCCAAACTAGGCTAAGATATCTAGTCGAATATCTAGATGTCAAGTAAGCCACATACAAGCCTAAGATAGGAACTTCAACTAGAAGTTAGGGCACTTAAGTCAACTCTACCCAAATGAAGATTCTAAGAATATCACACTACCTCAATAAGATCAAATATACTAATCAATATTCCAAAACTAAAACCACATCCATAATCTAGAAATGTATCAATTCCATGATACAATTAAATATAAACTAGGGAGAAGGCAATAAATGTTTACAAAGTTATAAACATACTATCTTATGGGTCCAAGTCCGTAGTCTAATTTCCCAAGACATCAATAATAGAGGATAAGATATCTTACAAACAATCAGTCCTAGCATTCATAGCCACAAGAAATACATATCATACTCATCTATGAAGGAAAGTGGACAAGATCCTATATTATGGACAAACTTCAAAATCACACTTTAAGCATAACATGCTCTTCTTTAAATCACAATCATCAAAATACCATCACACTATAAAAAACATAATATACTCATAAATACGAGTCTAACGATACCGTTACTGTAAGATTGTGCTTTGGGTACAAAAATGACAATGAAACCCCAAGTGGCTCCCATTTATAGAAAATGAGTTTTTGAGACCAACCCAATGATCACACCAGAATAAGCGGTCATAACACTCAAGGAATGGTTGAAAACTAAGCATACTTTGGGTTAAAATCAAGCGCTATGCTAAATTGGATTTTTGGGTCCAAACTAAGAAATTCAAGGATGAATTCAAGATATTCTTACCTTAATCTTGAAGATAGTCACGATACAAGATCTAACACCCTGATTTTCTGAATCGAAATGCTACACAGTGCACATGACATCGAAGGACCACAAGCTAACCAATGACTAATATCTATACCTGTACACTACATAATATAACATGAAAATATGGAAACATGTACTGAATAGCCATAAGGTTCAAATCTGAATAAAAATCTGATAAGACAATATCTGAAAATGGTATAACAATACCAAAACAAAACTTAAATAACTATCTGATATACTATAGTAAGGAAAGCCTCTACACTATCTGAATAAGGAGTTGATGGGATATGTCCCCAACTAACTCCATCTAGCTAACTCCATCTAGCAACCGAACTAAAATAGCAAATGAAGCAAAAATCATATTGTCCTTGAATGAAAAATTCTCACTGTAATCTCTAAACACTGGAATGCTATTGCTGATCTGGAGCTCGTGCCTCTGAACCTATGGGGTGACATAAGAAAAAGCACCATAGCACAAATGCATCAGTACATTTGAATATACTGAGTATACAAGTGAGGTAGGCTAAATGCAAAGGGTTATATGCATGAACAATGATGACTCATATGAATGTGAGAATACATACATGCATACATAACTGTAACTAAACTCGTGAAGAAACTGACTACTGAGTCTGAATATTGATAACATGAGTGTACTAATACTGAGATACTGAATAGATGAACAACTATTTCTGAAAGTTCGAATTATGAAGAACTGGTCTGGTTGACTGTGTCTGATAGTCCTGAAGCTAAATACTAATATCATGAATTCTGATAACTGATATGACTAATACATGAGTTTAAAAAACTAATATAACTGTGATGATCGGCCTAACTAATAAATTGATACTGAGCAACTATATCTGACAGTCTAAGTTTTCATGGAACTATCTGAGTTCTATTCTACTTGGAGTAACTAAATCTAAGATCAGTCCTATCTAGCAGGTGATAATGAGTATACTGATAATAAGGGTAATATGATTTAGTTTGAGATCAGTCTTATCTAGTGGGTGATCTTTAAATCTAAATAGTATGATACTAATTAATCATAGTTGAGACCAGTCCTAGCTAATTGGTGATACTGAAGTCTATTTACAATGATAAAAATTAGTTGTATCTAATAGTACTGAATTTGTACTACTATGCTGAGTTGACTATGTCTAACAGTCCTGAATCTGTAATTGAAACTGTGGGATGTGTTCATCTAATCGACATGCCCAAGCTAAGTTGACTGGGGTCCAATCTCTTCCCTGATTAGAAGGGTCATTACCGTACAAGAGTAAACATATCTGCTATGGAGTCAGTCCTAATCTAGCGAGTGACTCCTGCGATTAATCCTATAAATATAAATGTGTTAATGGGTGACCCCTGAGTATGTCTGTCCTATTTAATAGGTGACATCTCATACCTTCGCTGGTTACGTAGTTATGGAACTTAGGAATTACTTCTAAGGATCTTAGTCCTAATCTAGCGGGTGAGTCCCCATCCCTAGGCTCACTCGGTGCTGAGTCCTACTCCCATCTGGAAGACACTGAACTAAATAACTAGGCTGAATCGAACTGATTACTTGAACTGATACTGATTAACTAGACTGATACTAGTGGTATTGTTTAGCGGAGCTAGACTAAGTTTACTGGATTTCGTTAACTGACGGAATGTACTGAGTTCTGAGGACTGGTTGATTGTACTTAAATTATTGAGATTGACTTTGAATACTAAGGTTACATATATTACTAAGTACTGAGATCACTGAGATTACTGAACTACTCAAATTACTGGGGTTACTGGATTTTCCTAAGTCACATAACTGACTGAATTCTATATATCATGGCTTGACTAAGAGTATCATGATAACATGACATGTCTCTAGGCACACAACTATATTTTTAGGTATGAATACCCCCAGGACTCAATAGAAGGAAACAGACACATCATGACCGACTTGATCATAATATTGGAGTCCACAATTCACATTTTCATAAGTAGGGGATATTATACTTCATGTATTTATTCAACATCTCAAACATGGTAGGGGAAAGAATGCATATATTTCATGTACATAATTCATATCTCCATTATCATACATACTTCATACCACAACAATAACAACACATAAATAGCATAGAAATCCATATTGAAGTGTATAACTAACATGGACTTGTCATTTAGATATCATGGAATTGTGTAAATATCAATTTCTAGCATCCTAGGCATTTTATCAAACACCTTGCATGCATTCTTTAAGGCATAGGTGGATTTCATGCTTTCATCTTATAAAACCACCCAAAGCTCTTGTTTTTCAACTAACAACCACATATATTCCATGAAAACACCTTTAGATATCATCTTTAAATTTAAACAACAATCATCAACAAGAACATTCTCATGTCACCATAAAGAGTTTACAAAATAACATTTAAAAGTATGATTCTTCAGATCTATGAACGAATTTAATCTATAGATGAACACTATGCATACCTTAGATTAAGAATTCGTGAAGATCGACGGAGATATTTCCTTGAAATAAACTCTTCTATGAAAATCCTATGGCTTGTTCTTGAGAGTTTTGATCCTGAGAGGAAACCCTAATCTTGTGGTTGAGAGTGTATGAGAGAGCTTTTTGAGATATATAACTAAAGATAATGGAAGCTAATACACTCTTTAATGGTTATAAGTCATGGAAAATGAAGGAAAAAGACCAAAATACCCTTACTAAAATAAATTCCCAGTTGCTGAAAATTATAGTTGACGACATTTATGACAAGGCATCCAAAATATGGTACGCCATCAAAAATGTAGTCACACAGAATCTAGATTCTTCCTAAGGCTGACGATATTTGTGACATGGCATCAAAAATGTGGTAATCCATCAAAAATGTTGTCACACAGAAGCTGGATTATGCCTAAGGCTGACGATATTTGTGACATGGCATCAAATATGTGGTAAGCCGTCAAAAATGTCATCACACAGAAGCTGGATTCTGGCTAAGGCTAACAATATTTATGACATGGCATCAAAAATGTGGTAAGCTACCACGAATGTTGTCACTTAGGAGCTGGTTTCTGCCTAAGGCTAACGACCTTCGTGATAGGGCATCACAAATGTCGTAAGCTACTAGGAATGTCATCACAGTGTTTCCAGCCTTACATGCTGGAATAAAATAGGAATAACTCTTAGCTCCAATATCAGATTTAAGCGAAATTGATATTATTCAAAAGCTAATTCAATTATCTATCTTTTGATAGGTCATAAGCTCAAAAATTCTAAAGAAATGAGAGTTATGCTTATTTGAAGTTGACAATACCAATATCCTTTTGAAGAATTGAATTGGTAAGGAATGTTTGTATTCGTCTGATAGCTGGAAGTTATTTGAAGCCTTAATATAGATCTAACTTACTCATAAAACTTTAAAAGAACCATGATGTACTATGCATGAGCTTGATACATGGCTCTTATATTGGTTTAGATTTTTTGGGGTATTATAATATCTCCCCCTTGGAAACATTCATCTTCGAATAATGACTGCTTTTGAGGAGACAAAAGATAACATGACGCATATATAGCATGAATGACTGATCATGATTACATGGCTAACATGACAAAAATTGAGCATATCATATTGAACATGCATATCTAATGCCTAGGTAGCTGATTTATGAATGTAGGATTGAGTGTTTCGATAAACTAAGTTTCTTAAACTGAGAATGCATATCTGATGCTTTACTGATAAGTTGAATCCATGCATATCGGATGCATGATTATATGACTTATATGATGCGTGAATGCATGACTGGAAGTACTGATAAGCTAACAACGAATATCTGATGCCTGAATACATGACTGAAATGACTCACAAACATATGACTAAACATGCAATGGTAAAGGCACTAAGATTGAACTAAAACATGAAAACATGACTGATTCTGGTATGTGACATATGGAATAAACATCATGAACTGAACTGAACCTCTGAATACTTGACTTATAGCTGAGGTCTAACTTTAAAATCAACTTATGTGTACCCTTTATTTTTGACTGAATTTATTATGCAAGGGGAAATTGAAGGGACTAAGGCATAAGAGTGTTAATAGAAAGTAGGGTATCTACCCCTTGGGATGCTATGTCCCTCTAAGAACGCTTTCATTACGGAGATATTGGGTGATGCACAGGGCATCTAGGAAATAGATTATAACTAAACTTTGGGATTCTAAAACTAATGCATGATGCATGAGATGAATTGAACTTGAAACTACAAGGAGGTTCTACCTTTAACTAGTTACTTTCTCTCAGATTTTTGATAGCATGAATCGATACAAGGATGAGAAAACAAGCTCTAAAAATCTGACTGCTCGATTGCTAAACTGACTTGCTGGCTTTACTAGCTAACTCATACTGAAACATATGCTTGAATGAGATAAAATGATCTAACAATGCATACTATGAACATGAAATACTGGTAACATACCTTAAACTAAGTCAGGGAAACTTTCTGGATTAGGACGGGTCTGTAGTGCTTAGAGTCTATTCTGATGCTAACCACTACTGGTACCTTGCTGATGCAACTCCTTACCCCTCTGTCCTAGAACTCCTCACTCTCGTATCCTGTGTCCTAGCTTGCCACACCTAAAGAATACATCACTTCCTTCCATACTTGCACCTAGATTATTCTTACCACACTCTTCGCAAAGTGGATAAGTAAGACCTCTATTTTTACTACCCTAGGCCTCACAGCTTGGCACTTCATCATAACGGTCGTTTCTAAACTTAGGTGGTGGTACACTAGCTGAGGATAGAGCTGGGACTGAAAATTTCTGACTATGCTAAGAACGGTTACCACCCTGTGACTTAGGCTGAGCAAAGCTAAAACTACTTATCCTTGCTCTCTTACTCTGTCTCTCTCTCATCCTAATCTTCTTCCTCTCTATCTGCTGAGAATGTGTCATAAGTTTGGCTAAAGTTATATCACTATTCAACATGGTAGATCTGCACTTATTTACTGTACTATTATTCACCCCTGACACGAACTTACTCATCTTAGCTCTACCGTCTACAACCATATGAGAGGCATATCTAGCTAATTGAGTAAACTTGAGATAATACTCCTTTACAGTCATACTACCCTGCCAAAGGTTGATGAACTCTAATACCTTAGCTTCTCTACACTCTAGCAGAAATAATCTATCACGGAAAGCAGAGATAAACTCCTCCCACTCTATAGGGCCTGCATTATCTAACCTTTCTAACTTCCACTGCTTGTGCCAAGTATGAGTGACATCCTATAATTGGTATGCGGTTAACTCAGTAATTTGAATAGTAGCAACCCCCATAACATCTGTCACCTTCTGAACCTGATCTAGGAATTCCTATGGGTCCTCATCTGACTTTGACCCTGCGAAGGAAGGAGGATTCATTCGGGTGAAGTCCCGAATTCTAGATGCAACCTAATTGGACTCTCGATTGGCCAGAAAGATGGTCGTTCATTTTGGGCAGCAACTGACTGTGAAAGAGTGGTTAACACAGCGCTAAACTCCGCATAAGAAATATGTTCTCCTAAAGGGTCTTCGGGCTGAGGGGCTGACTAATTCTAGTCTCTTCTTTTAGGAGGCATGTCTGTAGAAGAAAGGCAGAAATGGATTAGACTGAGATTATGCTCACTAGAATGGCATGAATAATGAAGGAAGGGAAACTGTTCCTAAAACATCTCATAGCCTCTAGCACATAAGTGTGGTCCACAACACACATATGCACAAGACTCTACTAGATGTGGCTTTTAGGATTCCTAGGACTCTATTGAACCTTAGACTTTTTTTACAAAGTTTGTAACACCTCAATTTTCTAAACCGAAATGCTACACGGTGCTTATAAACCCGAAGTACCACAAGCTAACCCATGACTGATATCTAAACCTATAAACTACAAAATATAACATGAAAATGCGGAAACATAGATTGAATGACCATAAGGTTCAAATCTGAATAAACATATGATAAGATAGTGTATGAAAATGGTATAACAATACCAAAACAAATCAGAAATAAATGTCTGACATGCTATAGTCTAGAAATCCTCTAAACTATTTGAATAAGGAGTTGATGGGATATGTCCCCAACAAACTCCATCTAGTAACTGAACTAAAATAGGAAATGAAGCAATAATCATATCGTCCTCGAATGAAAAGGACTCACTGCAAACTCTGAACACTGGAATGCTAATATTGATCTGGAGCTCGTGCCTCTGAACCTGTGGTGTAACATAAGACAATACACCATAGCACAAATGTATCAGTACGTCTGAATGTACTGAGTATACGAGTGAGGTAGGCTAAATGCAAAGGGTTATATGCATGAACAATGCTAGCTACTATTAACGTAAGAATACATACAGGCATACATAATTATAACTAAACTCGTGGACATACTGACTACTGAGTCTAAATGCTTACAACATGTGTGTACTAATACTGAGCTACTGAATAGATGAACGACTATTTTTGACAGTTCAAATTATAAAAAACTTGTCTGGTTGTCTGTGTCTGATAGTAATGAAGCTTAATACTGATATCATGAATTCTGTTAACTGATATGACTGATTTATGAGTTTAGAAAACTGATATGTTAGATATAACTATGATAATCGGCCTAACTGATGTAACTAATAATGAACGACTGTATCTGACAGTCTAAGTTCTGATGGAACTATCTGAGTTCTATTCTACTTGGAGTAACTAAATCTAATATCAGTCCTATCTAGTGGGTGATCATGAGTTTACTGATAATAAGGATGATTTGACTTAGTCTGAGATCAGTCCTATCTAGCCGGTGATCTTTAAATCTAATGATTCTGATACTGATTAATCATAGTGAATATCAGTCCTAGCTAATGGGTGATCTTGAAGTCCATTTATAATGATAAGCATAGACTGTATCAACAGTACTGAATTTGTACTACTAAGTTGAGTTCACTGTGTCTAACAGTCCTGAATCTATTACTGAAATAGTGGGATCTGTTCATCTAACTTACATGCCCCAAGCTAAGTTGACTGGGGTCTAATCTCTGCCCTGACTGGAAAGGTGTCAGTATCGCGCTACTAGTAAAGACATCTGCTGTGGAGTCAATCCTAATCTAGCGGGTGACTTCTGCGATCAGTCCTATACATATAAATATGGTAACGGGTATGTTAGTCCAGTCTAATGGGTGACATCTTGTATCTATGCTGGCTACGTAGTTTTGGAACTTAGGGATTGCTTCTAAGGATCTCTGTCCTAATCTAGCAGGTGAGTCCACATCCCTAGGCTCACTTGGTGATGAATGCTACTCCCATCTGAAAGACACTAAACAAAATAACTAGGCTGAACTGAATAACTAAACTTAATTGATTAGTTGAGCTGATACTGACTAACTAGACTGATACTAGTGGTATTATTTAGTGGAGCTAATCTAAGTTTGTTGTATTCCGATGACTGACGGAATGTATTGAGTTTTGAGGACTGGTTGAGAGTACTCAAATTACTGAGATTGACTTTCAATACTGAGGTTACAGATATTACTGAGTACTGAGATAACTGAGATTACTGAATTACTCAGATTACTGGGGTTACTTTATTTTTCTGAGTCACATAACTGACTGAATTCCATAGATCATGCCTTCACTGAGAGTATCGTGATAACATGACATGGCTATAGGCACGCAGCTATATTTTCGAGTACGAATACCCCCAAGAATCGATGGAAGGAAACAGACACCACATAACTGACTTGATCCTAAGATTGGAGTCCACAATTCACATTGCAATAAGTAGGGGATATCATACTTCTTCTATTTATTCTACATCTCAAACATGGTAGGGAAAAGCATGGATATATTTCATGTACATAATTTATATCTCCGTCATCATACATGCTTCATACCACAACTATAGCAACACATAAATATCATGGAAATCCATATTGAAGTGTATAGCTAACATGGACTTGTCATTTAGATATTATGGAATCATGTAAATATGAATTTCTAGCATCCTAGGAATTTTATCAAACACCTTGCATGCATTCTTTAAGACATAGGTGGATTTCATACTTGCATCATATCAAACCGTCTAAATTTCAGGTTTTTTAACTAACAACCACATATATTCTATGAAAACACCTGTAGACATCATCTTGAAACTTAAACAACAATCATCAACAAGTACATGCTCATATCACCACAAAAAGTTTACAAAATAACATGTAAAAGCATGATTCTTGAGCTCTATGAACGAATTGATTCCATAGATGAACACTCTGCATACCTTAGATTACGAATTCATGAAGATTGATGGCAAAATTTTCTTGAAATAGACTCTTCAATAAGAACCCTAGGGTTTGTTCTTGAGAGTTTTTATCCTGAGAGGAAACCCTAATCTTGTGGTTGAGAGTGTATTAGAGAGATCTTTGAGATATTTAACTAAAGAGAATGGAAGATAATACGCTCCTTGAGGGTTATAAGTCGTGGGAAGTGAAGGAAAAAGACCAAAATACCATTACTAAAATAAATTCGCAGTTGCTGAAAATCGTAGCTGACGGCATTTGACACAAGGAGTCCAAAATGTGATAATCTGTCAAAAATGTCGTCACATAGAAGCTGGATTCTGCTTAAGGCTGACAACATTTGTGACATGGTATCAAAAATGTGGTAACCCGTCAAAAATTTTGTCTCACAGAAGCTGGATTATGCCTAAGGTTGACGACATTTGTGCCATGGAATCAAAAATATGGTAAGCCGTCAAAAATGTCCTCACACATAAGCTGGATTCTACCTAAGGCAAACTATATTTGTGACATGGCTTCAAAAATATGGTAAGCTACCACAAATGTCATCATTTAGGAGCTGGTTTCTGCCTAAGGCTGACAACCTTCATGAATAGGGCATCATAAATTTGGTAAGTTACCATGAATGTCGTCACACTATTTCAAGCCTGACATGCTGGAGTAAAATAGGAATAACTCATTCCTCGGATATCGGTAAGGAATGTTTTGATTCGTCTAATAGCCGGGATTTATTTGAAGCATTAATATACATCTAGCTTACTCATAAAACTTTAAAAGAACCATGATGTACTATGCATGAGCATGGTACATGGCTCTAATATTGGTTTAGATTTTTTGGGGTATTACACAAGATGATAATTAAGCTCTCAAGTCACCCCTCATGACCAATTTTGAGTTATTTCACTCATTTTGGGGTTTGTAGGTCTAAATGGTGAAGGGGAAACGCCCCAAATGCATCTTGGGGCCTTCATATAGCCCCAATAGGTACTCAGATGTCATGATTATGGTCCTACGGGCAGCGATCATGCTACTAACAGTCACGCACTCCTACCCGCCATCGTGGTTGCACCTATGACATCTAACTCAAAAATAAGCTTTGACCTCGAAACTCATCGGGAATCCAAAAACATGATCCAATAGTGAATTTGGATCTAAACAAACTTTTGAATCCACTGCACTCATCAAAAGTTTCATCGGATATCTTTTAGGCAAAAAGTGGGGCCCAAACCTTTAGTTTCATCAGTTTTCATAAAATCCCTAAATATCATAAAATAAGTTTGGGAGCCTTGGGACCTGAACCAAGGTCCTTCCGAGCCTAAAATTAACATTCTAGATGCAATAGGGAAGTCAGATTTGTAATTCGAAGTTGTTTTGACAAAATGTAGGTACCACACCCATTCTTTCCCATTTTCAACTCTTCGACCAATAGGTCAAAATAACCTAGGGTTCATTGGGACACGAACAAAAGGTCTACCTAGATTAAAATTGATATTTTGGATCTGCTGGAAAAGTCAAAATTTACATCCGAGATCATTTCACTAAAGTTCTCACTAGGAGGTCATTTGGAACCAGTGAAGACTTCAAAATAGGGAATTGGCTCTAAAAACCAATTAAACTATCTGAAAACCAAACCATCGGTCCTTATAAGTCGTAAATAACTTAGGGTAGCTATGGAGAAGCTCAAAAGGTGAAGATAAGCATAAATATGTAAAATTACCTGAACGTTCATTACAATATCCTCTACTAAAAGGACATTTATCCCCAAAAGTAAATAGATAGAAAGAATCGCAAAAGCTCAAAAGGATGAGGTATTGGGCCCACATACTCCAAGCATGACTTAGCAGGTAACCTTAATAGATATAAACTACTTCTAAGGGATTTCACTACATGTATCCCTATTTCAGCCAACACCTTATTCTACTTTCGAAATAGCCAAAACTCGACTACAACCACTAACTAGCCTCCAACTAAACTGAAAGGGCCGAGGCATAAATAATATAATCACATCACATTGATACCATTTCTACATCCTCATAAATTAACCAAAGCTCATCCAAGTACAAGCCAAAAGAAAACAAAGACACAAGTTTTAAAACCGACTCTAAATCCAAAAATAACCTTTCTTTGCCTTTTTGTACCTGCTATCTACTCTAATATAGGAGTAAAATCACTTGAGTCTCGTTTATATAGTGTCATCATAGAGAACTCAAAGAACTGAAGATACACTTAAAGTCTATAAGGTAAACATAAGAGTAAGCTCATAAGAATCTATCTAGGCATGCAAATAGATATAATCACGGAATGACATATATGATATTGCTGTAACTACTCTTGATGAAAATCAAATTGAAATCTTTAAATCTAAGGTATAACCACTCATCAGTGAATATTTTGGTCTAGGATGTCCCATCAATCACGAAAAAAGTCATACCAATCTATCTCAAGTATATTACTTCCACTGAGTAAATCACCCGAAATTCCCAAAGAAAACTGAAACTCAAGGTCAAAACTAAACTAAACAATATGGGGTCCTTGGGCTATCATCTGAAAACTTATCAGCTATAATCCAACCGATGTCTAGAAGATCAAATAGGCAACTAAAGAGTAGGGTCAACCATCCCTTATAGAAAATGTGTACCAGGACAAATCTAAAATAAAAGCTGCACACAAGCTCTATAACACCAAGCTGAAATCTCAATACCAAGGGTGAAACACTACATCTCAAATATCTAGATTAAAACTAAAAATAGGTAGGCATTAATTCCCCAAATCTATCATTCTTCAAAATTCTATCAAAATTCAAATCTAGTGTTAATGTCAATGATCTCATATCAACTCTAGTATCCAAAATCTAACATATCGAAGATAAACCATACCAAGCCACATTAGAGAAATATCTAGAGAGTAAAATCACCACAGAGATATCCATGACTGATAATAGAAGAAATCAACTCTATATCAACCTGAGGGAATGAGATATAGCCATAAATTAGTATTCAAGCAAAAGGAATAAACACTAGCTAAAAATAAATTTAGCCCACTCCTTCTCCGCTGGAGGGCAGGAACTATCCACACATACTCAAAACATCTCAAGGTTGAAAACCAAACCAGTGAAGGAAAGAACTTTAGTAACTCGGAGAAATACAAATTAAGTTGGGAGCTAATTAATGAAATACTCCAGCTAGTCAAGGAAATATCCAAAGGTAATCACCAAGGAGAAACACTCCAATACGCCTCATTAGTCTAAACAAACTCTTATGAAGGGATTTCTTGAATCCACCCAATAATCTCATCCTCAAAAAGGAAATATATCAATCTCAAAACCAAGGACAAAGTCACAACCACCACTAGAAATTCAACAACTAGTGATAAAGAACTTCTACTTTTCAAACTCAAGAAGCGATCATAAGAAAAGCCACCTACCTCTAACTTTTTAACTCTATTAGACAAAACTATGTCACAACAACAGAGAAGTATCCAATCTCCTCACTAACAATAAGGTAAACCATTACGAGGGAATGAATCCAACATACCTATGAGATGAATCCATGACATCTAAACATCAATATCAAAATCGCTATTGTATACAAAAATAGCCACAAATAAAGAATGGATCTCAAATTTGTAGATCTCACAAACGAGCTACATAGGATGGTATAGCCAAAGCGATAACTTTCTCTCTATATTAGGCAATTCTAAGGATCTCAAACGCCAAAAAATAGGCAACATAACAAAATTACCGACTTAAAAATACAAAAAACCATGGGCGATTAACTTACCTTCGATACCATATTACATTCTCGAATAATTCTAATACAGCTAACCAAGAGGGAACACAGTTAACATCATTGTGCTAGGGCAAAGAAATTATCAAATAATAATATATCTACTCAAGCCATAAAATAATATCACCAAAAATAAAAGTCTGTCTAGATAACACTAGTCTATATAGATACCAAGTGATGATCAAATTCATCAATTAATATATCAATATATATCAATAACCTTACACAGTGGTAGCAATAGAAACGACAATATCAATATCAATATATTGAATAGGAGGTACCAAAATGAATATAAATTTCATGTACCACTCAATGGCTAAAATATGGATAATATGCCAAGATAAATGGGACTCAAACCCAAAACCTACACCTATTAGGAAAATATCAATATAGATTTACTACATTGTCACGACCCGAACTAGGGCGTGGCCGTGACAAGCTTTTCAAACCATGGAGACCTGAAACACCCCTATTTTTTTGGTAACTATGCATCTAATTCATATGATCAAAGTAATGCGGAAGAAAGACAATATAACAAAAACATGGTCAAGAATCAGATGAAAATGAAAATAGGGAATAGTGCCCCACAATCTAAATCAACATCTCTAAGATCGTCTGAGAAATCTCTACTACATGACTGAAACAATGTTTATCTGAAAACTAGGACAAGGCCTCCAGTAGACCCAAAAACTGAATATAAGATAAAGGGACTGCAGGACATAAGAACTTCAGAAATATAGAAGTCTTACCACTTCTCTCTACAGCTCTGTCTGAAAGTTCTACTGAATCTCTTGACCCCTAAACTGGGCCTCTGAACCTGAGAGGTTGGAGAGGGGAGGGGGTCAGCACAAAAGTACTGGCACCCAGAGATATCAAAACAAAAAATAATATTTTTTACAAAGTATAGTTGAGAGCCATTATAAAATAATGTCATATCAAATCATTTAAAAACACATGGGTGTAATGCAATAGTTTTTCTCAACAGTAATAAAATGCAACTAAGCTAGGTAGAATACCCTAGATAATTTACACCAACTGTCAAACCTCGGTTGTCGCCAAGATTAGAGTATAGGTGAGGGCGAGACACTCAAGACCACACAGCATGGTGTCTCAACCCAATGGTAGTGCCCAAGATCACTTGGATCGGGCTCTTACCTATAGTCTCAATTTGGGAATGACATAAAGTCAAGTACATAGATCACTTAGCCTAGTACCAATATTCTGTGTCAGCAAACACTTTATTCTAGTGATAAGCCCTTGTGTCTCAAACGCCTTCTTAGGGCATCCACCTTTCTCATGTAAAATAAATGCATTCAAATTTCATTTAATTCAATCATGTATCGTATTCTATAGGGTATCATCATACCCGATTTGCAAGTCATCAATATCACGTCCACATATGCATAATCATGTAAAACTTAAGGTGCTTCATCATTTATAACTAGTGAACAATATTTATTTCAAATCCATGCTCTCTTTTGTTGATCACAGTATAATATGGAGTATCAAAACATTATCATGGGAATTTGAAAACAATTTATCATTCATATTTATCAACTTCCATGGAAAATCTCAAATCATATATGCATGGTTTTAACCATTGAAGTATATAGGCAAACAATTCCCATGACATGAAGAAAATGATCTAGAAATCATATTGGAAGCAAGATATTAGCATTTGACTGAAAACCCCCATTTAAAAGCATGCATCTTCATAAAGACTACACCTATGAGATTTTTGGATAACACCACGTACCTCTATTTCCAAGGATAATAGGTGTTTCTTGAAGCTTGCGGATTGATGAATCCAAATATGTAATTATCTTTGAAAACCTACGGTCATGTCTTGAACTATTTGGGTTTTTATTTTTGAAACCCTAAGGAGAATCTTGAGCACTTTTGATGAAAGAATATTTATTTTGGGATCCTTCGAACTAAATCACATGTTTTAGGGCTAAGTAAGGGTGGAAAAGGACCACTTTGTCCTTATCACGGAGTGTTTAATTCACTAGAATTCCTTACATAGGTGCCACCCATCCCATCGCCTATCATCACATAGGCGCCGCCTAGGCTATCACCTTGGCTATCGCCTATGCTTTCCAGTGGCCATGGACGATTGGTTAGGCATCGCTTATCCCTTTGAAAGGTAATAACTTCTTGCTCGGGTGTCGGATTTTACGAAAATTGGTATCGTTGGAAAGCTAACTCAAATACCAATTATTTGACACGTAGTAGGCTTCCTAATTTGACATATAGAGAGAGTTATGGTCAATGGAAGCTGACATATTTTAGAACATCTACTAAAACATAGTCGATCAAAATAGTTCCAACTCGTCCTTGAGTTGAAGGACCTCTATGGTCTAAATTTAAGCTGGAGCAGATTCACATGCTACACCATAATTAACATGCCGTATTGGCATAGGATTTGATGGCTTTGGGATTAGCAACGCATCAAAATCATGGTCTATATTGTAGCCCGAATTGTAGGGCATTATATTAGCCCTCCGTTAGGACCATTCATCCCCGAATGATGATGTGGAACACAGCTAGACATGATTTTAAGCATAATAAAGGACTAGGAAAGATAAGATAGGAATAATACCTTCTGTCTCCTCCTCCATCGAAGCAAACAAATTGGGATATCTAATTCTCATGTCATCTTATGACTCTCAAGTTGCTTCTTTGACTTTCTGATTCCTCCACAATATCTTTACTGAGGCTATCTCTTTTCTCCTTAGCTTTCAAACTTGGCGATCTAAAATTTCAATGGACTCTTTTTTGTAAGATAAGGAGTGTGTCACTTTGATACCCTCTACTGGCAATACCATAGAATGATCTCCAATGCATTTCTTCGACATGGATACATGGAATACCAGATGAACGAAAACCAAACTTGCAGGAAATTCAAACTCATAGGCAACTGTACCAATCCTCTTCAAAATATGATATGGCCTTACATAATGAGGGCTTAATTACCCCTTTTTCCAAACTGCATAACTCCTTTCATATGAGAAACCTTGAGAAATACCCAATCACTAATTTCAAACTCTAGTTCTCTTCTCTGAGCATCGGCATAGGATTTCTGATGACTCTGAGCAGTCTTGAGTCATTCTCTAATGATTTTTACTTTCTCCATCACCTGATGAACAAGATCAGGCCTATACATCTGAGTCTCACCCACTTCATACCATCGTATCATAGACCTACATCTCCTCCCATTCAAATCCTTAAAAGGGGCCATTTTGATGCTGGCATGGTAACTATTATTGTAAGCAAATTCAGCTAATGGAAGGTGATATACCCATCAACCTTTGAAATTAATGATGCATGCCCTCAACATATCTTCGAGGTTCTAAATGGTACGCTCAGCTTGCCCATCCGTCTGAGGGTGGAAAGTTGTGCTCAAATTCACTTGTGTACCTAAACCCTTCTGAAAAGATCTCCAAAACTGAGATAAAAATTGCGCACCTCTGTCGGATATAATGGACACTGGTGCACCATGCAATCGATCTATCTCCTCAATGTAAATCTTAGCATAAACCTCTCCCGAATAACTGGTCTTCACAGGCAAAAAGTGGGCTGACTTGGTCAACCGATCTACAATCACCCATATAAAATCATACTGGTTTCGGGATCTTGGAAGTCCTGTAATAAAGTCCATATTTATCATCTCCCACTTCCATAAAGGCAGGGCTATCTCTTGGGAAGTACCACCCGACTGCATGTGTTCTACCTTCACTTGGTAACAGTTCAAACACTTGGACACAAAATCAGCTACATCACATTTCATGTTATTCCACCAATACAATGTTTTCAGATTACGGTACATCTTAGTAGAGCTTGGGTGAATTACATACCTTGAAATATGCGCCTCATTAAGGATTCTTTCCCGTAGCCTATTAACATTCAAAAAGCACAACCTTCCCTAAAATCTCAGAATACCATTGCGACCAATTTCAAATGACATAACCTTTTGTTGACCCACATTTTTCTTGATTTGTATCAAGATGGGATCTTCAACCTGCTTCTCCTTAGCTTCAGCACAAATAGATGACTTAGCTGACTCATGAACAATTATCTCTCCATCTTTGAAGTATAATAGTTGAACTCCCAGATTTGCAAGGCGATGAATATCCTTCACCATCTCTTTCTTTCCTTCTTTAACATGAGAAAGGCTGCCCATAGACAACCTACTGAGGGCGTCGGCTACAATATTTTCCTTGCCTGGATGGTAATGCAGACTCATATCATAATCTTTCCAAAGATCCATCTAACACCTCTGCCTGGGGTCCAATTCTTTCTATGAGAAAACATACTACAAACTTTTATCGTTAGTATAAATATCAACATGCACTCCATAGAGATAGTGCCTCCAGATTCTAAGTGCAAACACCATGAATGCTAACTCCAAGTCATGAGTGGGTAATTGTGCTCATGCACCTTTAACTGCCTAGATACATAAGCTATCACCTTACCATGCTGCATTAATACACAACCCAGTCCCATACGGGACGCATCACAATAAACCACAAAATCATCTATACCCTCGGGAAGTGTCAAAATAGGAGCAGTAGTTAGCTTGTCCTTCAATTTCTCAATACTACTTTCACACAAGTCAGACCAAACAAACTTTACCTTTTTCTGAGTTAGTTTAGTAAGAGAAGCATCTATGGAAGAAAAACACTCTACGAACCTTCTGTAATACCCCGCCAAACCCAAGAAGCTCCAAGTATCGATTGGAGTCATGGGTTGGGGCCACTTTCTCACTTCTTCAACTTATTGGGGATCCACTCTTATCCCGTCACTGGACACAATATGCCCCAAGAAGGCAATAGCGTCTAACCTGAATTCATACTTAGGAAATTTGGCATACAGCAGATGATCCTTAAGGGTCTGAAGAATAATTCGAAGGTGATTGGCGTGATCCTCTTTACTCTCAGTATAGATCAGAATATCATCAATAAATATAATGACAAACAAGTCAAGAAACTGATGGAACTCTCTATTAAAAAGATCCATAAAGGCTGCAGGGGCGTTAGTCAACCCGAAGGATATGACTAGAAATTTATAGTGACCATACGGGTTTGAAAGGCTGTCTTAGGTATGTCTGACTCCTTAACTTTCAACTGAGGATAACCCTAATGAAGATCTATTTTTGAAAAACACTTGGCACCCTAAAGCTAGTCAATAAGGTCGTCAATCGTAGGAAGAGGATATTTATTTTTTATCGTAACCTTATTTAACTAACGATAGTGTGTGCACATACGAAGGGACCCATCCTTCTTTTGCACGAAGAGCACGGGTGCACCCCATGGGAAACACTATGACGAATAAAACCTTTGTCTAGGAGGTTTGCAAGCTTTTTCTTTAACTCCTTTAGTTCTTCGGGAGCCATTCTATATGGCAAAATAGAAATAGGACGAGTGTCTGGAAACACATCAATACAAAAATTTATCTCCCTATCAGGGGATATCCCTAGGAGATCTTCGGGAAAACTTTTTGGAATTCATTCACTATAGGGACTGACTGCAGAGGAAGGTTTCCAACCTTTGAATCTTTTACTCAGATTAGATGGTACACACAACCTTTGGAGATAAGCTTTCAGGCTGTAATATAAGAGATAAAGTTACCTCTAGGTTTCACGAAACTCCCTACCCATTTAATTGGTGTCTCATTCAGGAAAAAAAGTCACCTTTCGGGTTCTACAATCAAGGGTGGCATAACACGAATGGAGCCAGTCCATCCCAAGGATGGCACCAAAGTCTATCATATCCAGTTCTATAAGGTCAGCCACCGTTTCCCTACTATGAATAGACACGACACAATTTCTATATACCCTTTTAGCAATAATAAAATCACCTAAAAGAGTAGAAATAAAGAAGGGTTCTATAATAACTTTGGGATCAAACCCGAAACCAACAGCAATATAAGGGGTCACATAAGATAATGTAGACACGAGATCAAACAATACATAAACATCATGAGAAATGATTCGTAACATATCGGTGAAAATTGGGTGAAGCTTCTACCTCCTAATGGTTAGTCAAAGAATATAACTGGTTGCGACCGCTATCGGCAGCTGAAGGGGAACCCTTAGGAAAAGGAGTTGTGGAGGTGGCTTGGGGCTTAGCCCCTCCCTATGCATTTCCTCCAGCAAAAGGACAATCTCTTTGAAGGTGACCTACTTTGCCACAAGTATAGCAGTTTCTCCCCTCAAACCAGCACCTCCCTAGATGACTCCTTTGACAAACCTCACATCGCGGATGAGTATAAAGCTGCTAGGCTACACTGCCCTGAGACTGTGTACCTAGAGCTTTGGACCCATGAGGAGTCTGAAAATTCTAAGTTTGTCTATCTGTCGATGGTCTGGGTGCTAGGGCACTGTCTGCTGACTATGCATTATTCAAAAAGTTCTTCTTTGACCACTTATTACCCCAGTCACCACTCTGCGGCTGAATCTGGTGCTGGTCCACAGATCTAGCACTCTTAGATTGTCTTTCTTTCTCTCTAGATTCAACAATCTTTTTCTTCTTCTGTTCCACTTGATGTATATGAATAGTCAGTCAAATAAAGTCTAACTCCTTATTCAACATAGCCCCCTAACACTAAAGTACCAGGTCATCAGCAAGGCCAGATACAAATTTCCTCATTTGGGCCTTCATATTACTAGTCAACTCTGGTGCATAGCGGGCTAGATAATTAAACTTCAAAGTGTACTCCTGGACACTCATACTTCCCTACTTTAGATTCATAAACTCTTCTATTTTGGCCTTCCTCAACTCCAGAGGAAAGATTCAATCAAGGAAGACTTCCACAAACTCGCCCCAAACTGTGGGCTCAGGACTTTCACCTTTTTCATCTTCCTAGTCGGTATACCACTGACTCGCAACATCTTTGAGCTGATAGGTTTCTAACTCCTCCCCTTCAACCTTATCCATATGCATCATCTTAAAGATCTTTTCCATCTCATCCACGAACTCCTGGGAATCTTCCTCCACCTTAATGCCAGTGAACTTAGGTGGGTTCATCTTCATGAAATGTCCGACTCAAGTAGCCTCAGATTTAACATATGAAGACCCAACATCTTCCAATCATTGAGGTTGGTTGGCTACCAACTGTGTCAGCATATCAATAGACCATCTGAATTCTACATTTGAAATATCTCCCTAAGCAGTTGGGGGACGTTTGACATTAATCTATGGAGCCTAAGGTGGAATGGTCAGGACTAAAGGGACTCTCGGAGTAGGGACAAATTCTAGAGTGTGAGCCTTATTACGGGTCTACATCCCATGGGTGGGACAGACCTTATCTTCCTGAGTATTCTGATCGACGATACGACGTGGAGGCATAACTATGTTTTTGAAACACAAGTGATCATTGATTAGGGGACAGTTCAGACTCTGAAGCACGAACTAAATCACAAAGAAGGGAAACATTTCCTAAATGCCTAGTATCCTCCTGCCTATAAGAATGCAGCGCTACATACCCATAAACAAGACTCTACCCGACGCAATTTTGCAGACACCCTGGACCATAAACCATGCTTTGATACCAAGTTTTTCACGACCCGAACTAGGGCCTGGCCGTGAACAGCATTATGAACCATGGAGACCCGAAACTCTCCTATCTTTCTGGTAATCACGCATCTAATTCTTATGATCAAAGTAATGTGGAAGAAACACAATATGAGGGAAACATGGTTAAGAATCATATGAAAATTAAAATGGGGAATAGTGTCCCACAATCTAAATCAACATCTCTAAGGCCATCTGCAAAATCTCTACTATATTACTGAAATAATGTCTATCTAAAAACTGGGACAAGGCCCCCAGTAGACCCAAAAACTGAATATAAGATAAAAGGACTGTAGGACATAAGATATTCTAAAACATAGAAAGCTCACCACTTGTCTCTACAGCTTTGTCTGAATGTTCTACTGAATCTATTGACCCTTAGACTGGGCCTCTGAACCTGAGAGGTTGGAGAGGGGAGGGGATCAGCACAAAAGTACTAGCACGCAGGGATATCAATCACTATCAACAATCTGATCATAAGTGTCATCATTATGACCATCGTTATGGTTATTAACCTTCGACCTTGTTGGGTATTAATATATCATCATAGTATCCTCCGGCCTTGCTAGGGGCCAATATATCATCCTAGTATTTTTTGGCCTTACCAAGTATCAATATATTATGTTAGTATCCTCTGACTTTGCTAGGTTCAATATATCATCATAGTATCCTCTGACCTTTTAGGGTATCAATATATCATCATAATCATCAATTCATAAATATAGGTTTATAATAGGTGCACAAAATCAAGCCAATATACTTGCAACCATAATCATAATATCACAAAGATGACTATCTGATCATTATTAACTAGACAAGATTCATTATTATTCCTCTAGTTTACTAGTCATCACATGATCTCTAGTAAATAATCTAATTGATTCTTCACGTAATCATTAATCATAGAATAGCAACTAACCATTAATTAATAATAATCCAAACCTGATATCTGTTCAAGGTTCACCATTAAACCATAATCGTCATCTATTCACTATTCATCATTTATCAACTAAACTACTTTATTAAATAACCCCAATCAATATCTAATAACCATTTACCAACTAATCCTCATTATTAACTAGTCCTTGTTATTAACTATAAAACATCATTAACTAGGCATCATTATTAACTAGGCATCACTATCACTAACATTCCTTATCACCTAGAAGTGTTAACCACGTTTTCCTTACTTAACAACTAATCGGCATTATAACTTGTTATTGATAACCATAAATTATTACCATTGATAAACCCATCTTCGTAGTCACGTGTTAAACCTAGTCCTTAGCAACCATATTACCAAGCAAGGCTCATTAACAAACATATTTAGAATTCTAAGCATCAAGTACTACAATCATCTAATGGACAACTAGTTAGCACATAACTTATACAAAAATATTAGGAAGAGCAGTCATAAGATCACATTTCAGCTAGAATCACATAAATAATTTATATAATCATGAATGTGTTGAATATATGCATGCCATCACCAGTATTCAATAAGTTAAATCATAAGTGTTATATGACACTTCCTCTATCCCATACTAAGGAGATGAGTATACGCACACACACACATATATATATTAATAAACTATAACTATATCCTTTACAAGGATAAGCACTTCTAGATTATCCAATTGATATCATCTATTATCCCCTGTCCTAATATATGTCCCAAATAATAACAATATTATCATCACAACTTTTGGCCCATATATATACTTTGAACTCATCTCTATAATAATATTTATAATTCATAACATATCTCTAACTATCTCACATCTCTGAGGCATCATTCATATATAAGGTATAATATCAATAAACATATAATCATCTCATACATCGGAGGCACAATATCAATAAGAATGACACGACTATAAGTAATTTCATATATAAAGGTCATTTATCTTGATGGTGAGGAATATCTCCTCTCTAAGACAACTATCATATCTAAAAGAAGATAACATCTCGATAGGCCCAACATCTCATCTAAAACAAAAATCATCTTTAAGGACCCAATATCATTTCTATGATAAAAACACATTTATATGAGCCAGATATCAAGTATAATAAAAAATGGTATCTTTATGAGCCATGGTATAAAGTCTAAGATTAAATAGCATCTCTATAGGCCCATTATTATATCATTTCTATAAGCAACAACATAGCTACAACTCATAAGTCACAATTCAAGGAACATTACAATATACTAAGTGATGAAGTAACATCATACTAAGGTTTACAAGTCTCAACTATGTCTAGTATCTGCAACAAATTCCACAATAACTAACACAAGTTTAGGCCGAAGTGGGTCGAACAATCCTACTTCTAAACCTCTATTACCTTAATTAGGTACACTACGCCAAAAACTAGGCTAAGATATCTAGTCAAACTTCTAAATGTCAAGTAAACCACATACAAGCCTAAGATAGGAGCTTCAACTAGATGTAACGGCACTTAAGTTAATTCTACCCAAATTATGATTCAAAGATTACCACACATGCTGAATAATATCAAATATAGTAATTATTATTACAGCACTAAAAACCATATCCATAATCTGGAAATGTATAAATTCTACGCCACAATTCAATCTTAACTAGGGAGAAGGCAATAGGAGTCTACAAAGCTATAAACACACTTTCTTACAGGTCCAACCCTAATCTAATTTCCCAAGCCATCAATAATCTAAGCTATGATATATTACTTATAATAAATCCTAACATTCATATCCATAAGCAATACATATCATACATTATCCAAGAAGGAAAGTGGATAGGAACCTACCTCAAGGCCAAACTGCAAAATAACACTTCAAGCACTTATTCTCGTCTTCACTTCAGAATCCCTAAAATACGATCACATTATTGAAAACATGATCTAATTATCAATATGATTCTAATGATACCCATATTGTACTATTGTGTTTGCATCAAAAAACAACACCAAAACCCCAAGTGGGTCCCACATACTAAAAATAAGTTACTGAGACCAACCCAATTTTCAAACATGAATAAGGGATCATAACCCTCAAGGAATATGTGAAAACTAATCATATTTTTTGTTAAAATCAAGCCCTAAGCTAAATTGGGGTTTTGGGTCCAAACTAAGAAATTCAAGCATGAAATCAAAATCCTCTTACCATAATCTTGAATATAATTACGGTTCAAGATGATAATTAATCTCCCAAGTCACCCCCTATAACCAATTTTAATTTATTGCACATATTTTGGGGTTGTAGATCTAAATGGTGAAGGAGAAATGCCCTAAGCATGTCTTGGGGCCTTTATATAGACCCTACAGGTACTCAGATATTGCAATCGCAGCAGTCCTATACGCTTCAATCGTACTACATGTCATCGCACACACTTGTCCATGATAAAGGTTGTACCAGAAGACAATAAACTTAAAAATATATTTTTGACCATCGAAACTCATTTGAAATCCAAAAAAAAAGGATTTAATAATGATTTTTGAGTGTAAAGAACATTTCAAATACATTGGAATCATCAAAAAATCTTCAGAGATCATTTATACAAAAAGTGGGGCCCACACCTATAGTTTCATCACTTTTATAAAATCCATGTAATAGCCCAAAATAAATTTGGGAGCCTTGGGAACTGAACCAAGGTCCTCCATAGCATAAAATCGATGTTAATGTTGTGATGGCAAATTAAGATTTTAAATTGGGGTCTTTTTGACCTAATGTGGGTCCACAACCATTATTTCTAATTTTCAACTTTTCAACCAATAATTCAAAATGAGATTGGGTTAATTGGGACCCAAACAACAGGTTTACCTCAACTAAAAGTGATATTATAGGTCTATTGGAATAGTTGAAATTTCCAACCGAGATTGTTTCACTGAATTTTTTGCCTAGTGTCCATTTGGAACCAAGAAGACTTCAAAACAGAGAATTGACTCTGAAAACCAAATAAACTATCTGGTAACCAAACCGTTGTCCCAAAAAGTCATAAATGACATAGGGAAACTATGTAAAAGCACAAAAAGTGACGATAAGCATAAATAATTAAGTTGACCTAAAGGGTCATTACACCTCCACATAGGATTTTGACTCAATTTTTGGACTAGAAGTATCAGAATGTATTATGGGTATCGTTTTTATTGTATTAATATGTTAATCAATATTTTTGTATTGTGGCATTGTGTGAAGACTTCTCAAAAAGAAAAATCTCCAATTTGGTAGACATTATCAATTTTTTGGTGTCTAGGTGAATAGGATTACTCTATTCATAAATTGAGCTTTATCATAGTATTAGTTGATATTATGCTAGTTTTAAGTGGTAACCTTAAAATTTTATGGTATAGTTAGCAAATTTGTATTATTTAGCTAGTAAAAGAGCCGAATTAAAGTAGATTTAACCTAACTTCCCATTTCTTGAGTTGAATTTCTACCTTAGGACTTAACGAAGCTTACCTAGATCCTTGTATTGAGATTTTGGGATGCTATTCTAATTATTTGTAAAAATCTCCTTGGATGGACTTTCGAGGTTTGAAGGGCCCCTTTGGCTCAATTTAGGCCAAAATGATAATTATCTACTTGTAGACTTAAGAAGCCATTTTTTCCTGTCATCCTATCTATATTCTTGATCCTAATGAGGAGTTAGACATTTTTCTAATTTTTTCTACGCTTGTACCTTGGATTTATATTAAACGTAGTTAGAGTCCGAAAATTCGTGTTTCGTAATTATGATACTAAGATTAGTTCTTGTCTTTTATTGAGGGATTACTTATTCTTGTTATGTAATAGGTTCAAGTCCAGTACTTATGGTGTGGGCGTATCAACGATTATGGTTTCGAGGTTTGGATATCTTATGAGTGTTACTATTTATATTTCCTTCTAGATAGCATCCACCTTATTTTTGAGGGCTCATTTGGGATATTTATTTTCGTATACTTCTTCTTGGATTATGAGGGCCAAGTTGGGATATATTTATTCATGCTCTCTTTGACATTAATTACTCAGTTATTTAATTTTTGTATTTGGAACACTATTCAAAGTTTTTCCTTTTCCTAGATTTAGTTTATTATTTTGCTTGTTATTAAAATTATATTATGATTTAACTTAGTTATCGAATAATGCATACTAATTAACTATTATTTTGTTTGTTATACTAACTTCTACATCTTTTAATATTGTAGATTTATGTACTAGCTTCCTCCATTTGAATCTATATTAATGTTGGTCAGAGTTCAAAGATAGGGAGGGCTTTTAGATATAAAGTGCCTTTCCCTCATTGTTTGGTTTTTGGATGGTATTTCTATTTTAGACTATAGTACATTTGATACTTATAGTACTCTTATTATTTGTCTAAAGGATTTTATACTAACCTAACTATGTCGTTGGATATTCTTACCCTTTTTCCTTCTTATCTCTAGTTATGCTATTGTTCATATGTTTTATTTCTTGTTATCTAATTACTTATGTAATTTTGATATAGATTTTATTATCTACAAACTTTTCCTTTACTTTTTGTTTGGGGTTAAAGTTTAGATTACCTACTGTGGGTTAAAGTAGGTGCCATCATGACTCAAAAATGAGTTATGACAAATTGGTATCAGAGCCTATATTTACTAGTATTGATGGTACAAGATCAAGTGTCTAGTAGAGTCCCACATATCAAAACTATGATGTCTATTTACTGTATTTTGGATGCTATAGGACATTAGTAGAAGATCTTGACCTTTTTTATTCATTTTTTGTTACTATTCTGGGTTGATTTCTATGATTTACTTGGTTTCATGGTTTCACAAATGGCTAGGATGCGATCTACTACTACTGGATATGAGAAACTCATATTTGTGATTAGGGATCCTATCGGAGGTTATGGACAACATAGAGGTCATAGGCTAGCTAGAGTTGCAGCCCCAACTAAGGGGCCATATAGGGTCCCTTCATAAGACCCTATTACTTCTCAAACATTAGAGAATCCTATAGCTAGAGATTAGTGGGTCAAGGGTAGTCGAGGCTCCATATTGGTTTGTTCCTTCATCACTACTCATAAATGCTTTATTTTATTTGTTATGTTTGGTTGGTGGTTCACTGTCTAATGGTGCTCAATATATGGAGCAGAGTGGTATAGAGGTAGGGATACAACCTATAGCTATGGGCCTTAGATTTGAGATCCCTTTATTTATTGTAGATACACAACCAATAATCGCCTAACCTATTATGTTTGTTGAGAAACACAAGATATTGGGTAGATTCTAGAGATTGAATCCACCTAGGTTTTTTGAGGTGTCAAGCGGGGATGAGTTTGAGCTATTAACTAATTTTGAGAACAGTCTGTATAATTAGGGCCTATTTGAGACTCATAGGGTTGACTATACTACTTTGCAGTTAGAACTAATAGTTATACATTGTTTGATATGTTATCTTTACTCTAGGCCTACTGGATCTCCTTCATTTTTGTGCACTCAGTTCTAAGAGCTTTTCTTGTAGAAGTGTCTACTTTGTAGCTTTATAGAGAACCTAACAGATTAATTAATATGACTTGAATAGGGTTTTATGACTATCCTAGACCATAAGGCTAGATATCATGAGTTACCTAAACATGCTAAAACTATGTTTATTATCGAGTATGAGCAAATTTAGTATTTTATTCAGGGACAAAGACATAGTCTTTGCATGGTTACTTAGTGTTATTTTATTAATATCAGGATTTATATTGAGGTCTCTAATTATGGTCAGGACATGGAGGAGATGCATCGCACGACCTACGGATGTTGAAATGTGAGACTGAAATACTAGGGTAGTTTTAATATGAGCTAGAGTGGCTCATTGTTCAGAGGCAGAAGTTCTTAGGGTAAGTACCTTCCATGCCAGTCTCTTAATATTATAGTTAGTCTATTACGATCTTTCATTCAGCACTTTATATTACTAACATGTGTCAGCCCATCTACAATGATCATCCTAGCCAATATAGCGATCAATCCTTAAGAGATGCTCATTTGTGGTTTTCTGGATAAGGTAGCTACTTTGAGGTATCTGGATCTTCTAGAATGGTGAAATTTCTATGGCATGTAATATGATATGGTCTTATAGTACTTTTGACACTCCAAAAGATTAAAATATACAAGTTTCTTAGGTCTTTTTGCTAGATGTGGTGAATTTTAGGTTTTTTTTGTAGGAAATCGGGTTTTGGAGCTAATCTTGAGAAAAGGAATGAAATTTTATGTTTTGGACCACCTACATGGGAACTATGACTTGTATGTAATACTTATAGGTAACGACCCGAGGATACCCCCTAGTTATGACACGGTTCTTAAGGTGACTAGTGACCCTAAGATAACCCATGATCTTTTACCTGTTGTGAGCACTAGATAAAATAATAATGAAACATCATGTAGGTAAGCTAAACTAATCAAATTCTGTCAAGAAGTATTACTGATACAATATTTAATATGCCTTAAAATTGGCATTAAAACTAGAAACAAGTCTGAATATCTGAATATCTAAATATCTAAAATCACCTAGGACATGAGGATTTAATGGAACAAGCCCCCAAATAATTGTAAGTTACTGAAAAGATCGAAACACAAAAAATAACTGTAAATACTTGTCCTTGATGGATGAGGACGCACCATAATACTGCTGAATTGTACTGGACTGACAAAGAGCAATCAGTGAACTGAGAGTCTGAACCTATATTGTGAAATTAATATAGTGTAAGAGAGAGTATAAGTTTAGTACTTTTAATGTTCTGGTACGTGAGATAGGGACTAACTAAAATGTATATAGATACTGAACAAGAAAAAAATAAATGCAAGACCAAGAATAAACATGTATTTAAATAGTCTGTAAAAACTGAGTAATTGAAAAGATGATAATTTGAACCATTGTTCATGCAAAACTGAGCTAACATAATATTGATACTAGACTAAAATTGTTGGAGCTATCATATAAACGACATTCCCCAATCTGAGTTGACCGGGGTCCAACCCTTAACCCTATTTTTTATGAGATAATATTGCAGATAATTGTAAAACTAATTTATTATAGTGTTTAAAGTGAGTTTCAAACAATTTTTGAATCTATTTGTCCGCTTAGTGTTTAGACAAGAAAAACAAGTGTTACTAGCTTAAGAAATGTGTTGTTTCAGTTTATCTTGATGGATTCTAGTGTGCATAATGATATAATAATGGTATAAGTATGTAATTATGAGTGAAAGAACTGTTTTATAGTGTTTAAGGTTCAAATGAAACAAGTCAAGAGACAAAACACTACCTTAAAGATCCAAAGGACAAAGCTAGTATTCTTATCTTATGGTAGAAGTTCATCCTCTTGGATTGTATATTGTTTTGAGCCCTAATTTGCGGTGTTTGATATCATAGAATGCGTTGTTAGTTTATAATTATAATACATGGATGATACATAGGATTTAAATATAGTGTAAACTACACCATAAGGTTTGGAATGTATTGACAAATACATGGGATAAGAATTGACCAAAACTGGAAGATTTGGAGTCCTTAGTGTGCCATGGACCTTAGAAACCACATTAGGGTCATGAAATGTTCTTTGGATAATCCTAATTACAAAATCCTATATCTAACCACTATTATGATCTGCCACAGACCCTAGGCACCTCTATAAGGGCGTGGCATGTCTCTATCTAAACATCAACAGCTTGTGTCCAAGTAAAGATAGGACACTTAGTTGTTACGCTTCAAACCTTGGATGAACTTGGGTCTTGAATGGAGGCTGGATAACACTTAAATTAGGGTTTGTAATCCATTAATTTTTTTTTATGGATTTTAACATACATTCATTCATTGAGATTACGGTTAAATACATGATTGGGTAAACACCATTTTTAGGGGCTAAGGTGAAGAACATGAGTACTATGGATACGAATTGATGTGATTTTTTTTATCATTATTCTTTGTTTATTTATATTTTTATTATTATGTTTGGATTTATCAGCCCATATAATATATGCATAATCATCTTTTAAACCCGAAAGGAGGAACAAATAGAATAGGATTATAATCTTCTAATTTAGTGAAGTTATAATTTGCATTTAGAATAGGATTATACATTAGTGACAATTTTTTTTCAATTAGGGGATGAAATATGAATGCATTTAACATAGTTACCGCATCCCCACTCAATGATGTAGTTGTGGGGGGTTTTGTTAGATAGGTTATTGTAGGCTCGAAAGACCATAATCAGAATATCAACACCATGAATCAACAATAGAGATAAGTAACCTAATCAATGAAGTTCAATAGCAGAGTGTGATTGTTTGCGGTGCTTAAACCTTGGGTTTTCCTCATTGATTGTTCAAGTTTTTAATGTAATGCATTGTTTTGTTTATGGTTACCTAAAACTTTCAAATTCTTTTGGTAATATTTGCACTGAATTAATCTTATCAGTCAACTAGTCTTTTATAGTAGTTTACACAAGTCTCTATGGGATAGATGTTGCACTTTTTATAAGTCTACTGAATTACTTTGTGCAACCACATACACTTGATAAATATCGTGGTACACTTTTGTGGTTGGAAGGTATACTTGTCAAAATTTTGGTTTTTGGTTATGTTTTATGAAAATGTGTGGATTGTACGATCATTGTTTCTAACCACATTCGTGGTTTCTATCTTACTATCTTACTATTGGATAGTGCTTCACTAATATGACCATAACTCAACTTCAGAATGGGATTAAGGTGAAACTGGATGTGTTAGAAATAGGACTCAAGGAACTTTCACTTAGTAGATCTTTAGATCCAAAATACCATAGAATCTAGGAGTTAATCTCATTTAAAATTGACTATCAAGAGATTCTTCACAAGAAATCAACCGGTAAGGAATGTTTCTATTTGGTTATGAGCTAGGATTTACTTGTGTCCTTAATACATAACTAGATCACTTATCACACTACAAAAGGCATGATTTTTTATTCTATATGTACCTGAATCATGGTTCTAATATTATCTAGGATTTTTTGCATTTTACAATATCTTTCCCTTGGGTTCATTTGTCATCAAATCAAAAGTAACAATGCAAAATGTTAGGGAACGAGATGAAATCCCAATATTGAATTTCTAAAAGATGAATACTGATATGATAGTTGAGTGTGTAACTAAAACATGTACTTAAAAAAACATATAAATTCATTCTATGACATGAGAATAATTGGGTGACATGAAACTAGAAGAATTATTTAAGGAGAAGTTATTACCTCAAGTTGAAACTAAGTTTTAAGGGAAATGATAAGGGTAATTCATCATCATATCTGCCTATGATTGCTAAGTAGCTCCCTCAACTGACTGATTCTGTCAAGGAACCTTTATCAAAGAAACCTTTTTATTCCTTAACATACAAACAAGATGATCAACTATCTCATTTAGTACCTTTTCTGGATCCATTAGACTAGACTTGGTATCACTCGTAGGACCCACCCATGATTTTTCGTTGGTTCATAGGTTGGAAGTCCAATCTGGATAAAATTTAGAGTCAAAATCACGCCCAAGATTATGGTTTCTAATCAAAATCGTTCTACCCTTTAATGGTTGGAAGATATACTTGTCAACTTTCATGTGTTTAGGGAAGTTTCATGCAGACGAGTGGATTGTATGGTCGTGTTTTCTAATCACGATCATGGTTTCTATTCATACTATCTAAATGCTGGATAGTGCTTTGCTAAAATCAACATAACTCTTAGCTTCAAAATCAGATTAAGGAAAAATTGGATATGTTTGAAATAAGATTCTAGGATATTTCATTTGGTAGGTATTTAGATAAAAAAAATATTGCATAATCTAGGATTTAAACATATTTGAACTTGATTATAGAAGGATTCATTGCAAGAAGTCAATTGTTAAGGAATATTTCAACTTATCTATGAGCTCGGAGTTACTTGTGGCCTTAGTACATGTCTCGACCACTTATCACACTAACCAAAACATGATGTCTGATTCTACAACTACTTAAAGCATGGTTCTAATCTTATTTTTTATTTCTAGGGGTTACAATATCTCTTCCTTGGGTTCATTCATCCTTAAATGAAAACTACCTATGGGAAATATTAGGGAAGGAGCTAAAATCCCAACACTAAATTTCTAAGAGCTAAGTACTGATATGATAGCTGAGTTTGTAACTAAAACATGACCTAAACCAAACTTATTAATGCATGTTATGACATAAGACTAAATGGTTGATATGAAAAAAAGAATTAATTAAAGAGAAACTATTACCTCAAGCAGAAATTGAGTTCAAAGGGAAAAGAAAGGGGTACTTGGTTGTCATATTTTCCTATGATTCTCGAGTAGCTCCCTCAACTGACTGATTCTGCCAAAGAAAATTCATCAAAGGGACCTCCTTATTTCTCAACTTATGAACCTGATGATTAAGGATCTCGAGTGGGACCTCCTCATAAGAGATACAATCTTTTACACCTAAACTCTCTAAAGGCACAACTGATATGGGATCACCAATACAATTCCTTAGCATGGACACATAGATAACTCAATGCATTGATGCTAAGTTTGCAGGAAACTCTAATTCATAAACTATATTGAAAAATGACCCATAATATAATAAATAACAGTATAGTGGGGACTAATCTTTCCCTTTTTACCAAATATCTTTGCCCCTTTCATGTGAGAAACCTTCAAATAGACAAAATCACTAATAAAAAACTCAACCTCCATCCTTATTACTTTTATATAAGACTTTTGATGACTTTAATCTATTTTTAGCCTTTCTATAATCAACTAAACTTTCTTCATAGCTTCATGAATCAAATTTGACCCTATTAAGGAAGTTTCACCAAATTCAAACAAATCAATTAGAGATCTATACCTCATACCACTAAGTGCTTCAAACGAGGCCATCTAAATAGTAGAGTGATAATTATTAGTATAAGTAAACTTAATCAAAGAAAAATGATAATCCTAATGCCCTTGAAAACAACCATATATTCTCTCACTATGTTCTCAAAATTTTAAATAGTCCTCTCTTCTAGACCACCTATCTATGGGTGAATAGTCGTACTAAGATGAACATGGGTACCAAGACCCTTTTGAAAAGGTGTCTAGAATAGAGAGGTAAGTTGTGTACCCCTATCTTAAATTATGGACTAGGTGACTCCATGCCATTTCATCAACTCCATAGGGTAGAGCCTAACATCATCCTTGGCTAAATCTAAAGTTTTAATTGGCAGAAACTGGGTCGACTTAACGATTTGCTACATCATACCAAAATAGAATTATGTTGTCAACGACTATAAGTCAACCCTATAGTAAAGTTCATGTTCATTAATCACCACTTCCAAGTAGAAGTACTGATATCTTGAAGCTTAGCACCAGGTCTATGGTGCTCAACCTTAACCTACTAGCAATTTATACGTTTAGCTACAAATTATACAATATCCTTCATTATATGGAAACTATTCCACCAATATACTTTTCATAGATCATGAAACATATTAATGGCTCTTGGGTGAATATAATACTAATAATTATGTTCTTGTATTAGAATTTGCTATCTCAAGCCATCCAAATTTGAAACACATAGTCTACCCCAACAACGAAGAACACTATCTTCTGCATGGGAGAAAACCTCAATTTTCTAACTCTAGAATGCTTCTTTCAACTTAAGCAAAATAGGATCACTACCTTTGTTTTCTTTCACCTTAGATATCAATGGAGATTTTAAACCATTCTAAACAAAGAAATGACCTTCAAGTGAATCAACCAATAAAACTCTCAATCTAGTAAGATGATGAACCTCATGAACTAACTCTTACTTCTTATTTTCTACATAGGAAATACTTTCCATTGATAGCCTACTAAGAGTGTGAACCACAATAATTGTTTTACTTAAATGGTACAATACAAACATATCATAGTCCTTCAATAACTCTAGCCAATTTTTCTGATAAAGATTTAGATTTTTTTGACTGAACACATACTGAAGGCTATTATGGTCTGTGAACACATTAACATGAACCCCTTAAACATAATACCTCTAAATCATTAAGGTGAAAACCATTGCTGCAAACTTAAGATTAGGAGTTGGGTAACTCTTCTTAAGAGGCTTGAGCTGTGCAGAGAAATATGTAACAACTTTGCCATTTTGTATTAACAGACAACCAAGTTCTACGCTAGAAGCATAATAATAAACAACAAACCCACCTAAAACCTATAGAGAGTCAAAATATGAAAAGAGGTAAGAGAAGTATTCAATTCTTAAAAACTCTTCGTTGATGAAACAAACATCTAAAATTGACTTTCTACTAAGTTACTCATGACATAAGAGAAACAATAGAGGAAAATCCCAAAGTAAACTACCTATACTAACTAACTAAACCCAAAAAACTCCTAATATCTAATGGAGAGATGGGTCTAGGATAATTTCTAAATACTTTTTATTTTTGAGAATCATCCGATATGCCTGCACCAAAAATGATATGACCAAGTGATGTTATAAATTTCAACAAGAAGTTACACTTGCTAAACTTGGTGAATTACTGACAATCTTTGAGCATCTGCGATAACACCTTCAAATAGTTTGCGTGTTCATTATCACTATGAGAAGAAATAAGGATGTCATTAATGAAGAAAATAATGAGAATGTTCAAGTACTTCTTAAGCACCCTATTCGTAAAGTTCATAAAAGCTACCAGAGCGTTGATTAGTCCAAAAGTGTAATGCCCCAAGAAATCCAAGCCTAAGCTAAAACTATGCTTCTAGTCCATGTAAGGTAAATCATCAAGTATAATCAGTATTAAAAGGGATTTGGAAATTTACCAAGGCCACAAGAACTCCTTTGACCTTAATCAAGCCAAACCCCCTTATTGATCAATTTTTATATGAGTAATCATCTTTAAACAATTAGAAATTCCATATTCTAATGTGTCTTTGAGGCTTACACATACCAAATGGTAGATATTTTAATTATCTTTCCAACACATTCATTTTCGCATTAATACAACATTGCAGTAAAATATTTTGGCCTTTTTAGTAAAGAACTGCTCTATAGTAAGATATGATGTGCTATGGATTCATAACACTTTTGATGCTTAAAATGATAAAAATATGCAAGCTACTTAGGTTTGTTTATTAGATATGATGGGTTTCATGTTATGTTTTGTAGGAAATTAGATTTTGGGACTATTCTTGAAGAATGAGTGAAAACTAAAGTTTTGGACCAAAGAAATGGGCACCAATAGCCCATACGTGCCACTTATGATCCATAGCAGCCGAAGTAGGTGTCAAAAATTGAGATCCATAGAATCAAATTTAGAAAAGAAGATCCTATCATTGGTGGAGGGTACCTACGGCCTATAGATGCCACCTACAGTCTAGAGGTGCTAGCGTAGGTCATAAAAAAGAAAAGTCCAGAGATTTTCTACAATGTTTGAGGAATAGGGAACCTACGTAGGACCACCTATGGTCTGTAGGTTCCACCTACAGCCCGTAGGTGGCCTAATAAGTGACCACCAACCTGGATTTTCCTTCTCTATTTGGGAGTTATTTCTTAGGGTTTCCTTATAACCTATATATACCCTTTTCACCTTCTCTTAAGTTAGTTTTCACACTCTATATACCTAAAACATATATTTGATTCCATGATTCAATTTTGATCATGGGATTTCTTCATATTTATTTTTATTTTTTATTAAATTAAATACTTTGGTTTGATTTTTTGATTATTGTGATATTGTTTGAATGTCTTTAATTATGAATTTTTTTGATCATATTACAACAATGCATGGACAATTTACTTAGCTAGTGTTGTGGGAACATTGGCTAAATAATGAAGTATGGGAAGTGTCCAATCCTTCAAGAAAGTTGTTACTTCATGCATTGTGGTTTTCTCTATACTTATTGCTTTCTTAATGATTTCATTTATTCACTACAAACCCAAGAGGGAGTTAGTGAATTGGAAAAGGAGATCACAACAATGATTTAGCGTTAATTCCCAAAATAAGCTTACCTTCATTATCTACTTAATACGATTAACTTACATCTAATTAATTTGAAACTGAGATGAGATAGTTTAAATTGCGATCTGAAATAAGGGTTAGTAAGGCGATACTCTAAGACTGGGAGGAGATAAAGTAAAATTTTCCAAAGTATGCTGAAAGGTGATTGGTGATACCTAACTTACTAGATTCTACATGCACAATAATTTAATAGTTAGATGAGAACGACAAGCCTACTGAGTTAGAAGACAGGGGGAATACAAGCCTAGTTTTTGTTTTTAACTATTTACAACCAAATTTATTGAGTTTGGTTACCTATTTGAGATTAATACTATAAGCCCTCATTTTACTTTCAATAGTTCCTATTGAACCCAACTAACTAGAGAGCCAAGTCCACGTATTCCTCGTAGGTTTGACCCTAACCTAAGTTGGGTTACTTTAATGGACTGGAACCACTTTATCTTTAGTTAGATTAAAATGTTGGCATCGTTGCCAGGGAAGTGGGGTTTGGAGTTATTGATAGAAGTTTCTAAAGTTTTTGATATTTTATTTTCCATTTTAGTTGGGTGTATGCCAGTGTATGCCTAGTAACAGGAGTCAAGTCATTCTTTTACTCCCACTGAATAATAACTCAGAGAGAATCCTATATACTAACTGTACAATGATGGAACCAATATTTGTAGGCCATCTTAAAGGGGTTTATTTGTAGGCCTCTCCGGTGGGAGTTCAGGACAATGCTGATCAGCAAATGGAGTAGTTGTTAGAAGATGTAGCTGCTAGGTAGAAAAGGGCTGAGGAGGCTCGTTTGTTAGCTTAATAGGTAGAGCTAGATAGGCAGAGACCAAAAGTTGATCATCGGGAAACACTCGACAGTAATCGAGATAGAGTTCAAGGTGGTTAAGCTCAAGTGATCCCATGATACCAGTACTTTTATCCATACGATGATGATGAGGATATAAGATACATTGTGTTGGTAGAAACAAGAGCTATCATTCCTCCTACTCTCCCCCAGGTGTTAAGTTCGACATAGCAAGTGCCATGATCAAACTCTTAAATTTGAAAGGTGTGTTTGTGAGGTTGGTTATGGATAGCGCAAATATGTATCTTTCTAATTTATTGGGATCTACACTTCTTATACTATTTTGTGGGTAGATTAGGAGGCACTTAGGTTAAGTTTGTTCCATTTTTCATTGACTATAGAAGCTTTTTTGTGGTTGGGGTAACTTCCTAGAAGATCGATCAACACTTGGAATGAGTTGCGAGGGCAATTCTTAAACTAATTCTTTCTGCCAACCAGAATATTGCAATTAAAAGATGAGATATACAAACTTTAGGTAGATTTATTCTTAGTCAATGTATGAGCTTAGTTTCAATTTAGGAAAAAGTTGAGAATGGAACCCAATTATCATATTTTAGGGATGAGCTTGCTGGAGATATTTTATAGACCCCTAAACATTAGTTTCTGAGCTATGCCAGACATAAACACTGGAGAAACAGTCATGAGATTATTTTGGGAAGTAGCTTCTTATATTCTAGACCATATTTATCTCACCAACTGAGGGTGGCATACTCGGGAGGCTAAGAGGGTTGTTGGAACCTATGCCTTTGGAGCTTACGACAGTGATAGTGCTTTTGATAATTCTGTAGCATAGGAAACTGTGCAGTTGATGACTAATATTGCGTAGCTAATAAACCAGTTCACAACAGTAAATTTTGAGAAGGTGAATGCAGTAGGTTTACAGAGTGCAACCTCTAGAACATATAAGTCAGACTTAGATAAGTTAGATAAGTATCTTGATTGCAAATTGGTGGGTTTTCTAGACAAGGGGAAAGGAAGCAAAGGATAGAACTATTATGGTCATTAATATAAAGATCATAATTAGGAGCGTGATGGAGACTAAGAAATAGAGGGCGACTATAAGGAGAAGAAAAATAAGTATGTCTCATCGAGCAGTCGTGATACTGAATCGATAATGAAGGTGTTGTTGTCCAAACTGGTGAAGGGTCAAGGAAATTAGGAAACATGCCATAAGGAGATTAAGGCTGATATCTTAGGTCTAAACCAAAAGGTTGATCCTGATACGACTATAATTAAGCAGTTAGTGTAGTAGTTTGGGAAGATGTCTACTCCTTTATATAAGAGGTAGTCGGGTACCCTTCCGAGCAACACATTTCAGAATCCAAAGAATGATGGTCTTTGTCTCTCTATTACCACTCAAAGTGGTAAGTTTACTGTTGATCACCCATAGCATACTGTTGATCTATCAAAGAATGATAATATTGTAGTTGATGAGACACTTGTCCTAGAGTAGACAATACGATAGCTGTTGATGTTAGTGCCGGTGAGGATAAATATTAGGGCAAGGTTGATGAGCCCATATATAAGAAAATTCCATGACCACCCCCACCTTTTCACCAAACACTGAAATACAATGAGGATGGGAAGTTCAAGAAAGTTATTGAGATACTGAAAGAATTGAGTATGAACATCCCTCTCATTAAGACTTTGGAAAAGATGCTTGGGTATGCTAGGTTTATGACAGCATTGGTAACGAAGAAGCGAGCCATTAATTTTGAGGATGTTGGTGGAATACACCATTATAGTACAGTCATTTCTAAGTCTCTGGCCTAGAAGAAGGGTGATCCCGAAGAATTCACAATCCCATGTACCATAGGGACATCTACATTTGACAGAAAATTTGTGACTTAGGAGCCATCATTAATTTGATATCACCGGTTGTATTTGAGCAATTGATCTTGAGCTTTCCAGAATCGACTACTATGCAGTTTTTGATAGAAGACAACATTGCAATAAACTTATGGGAATATTGCTTGATGTATTGGGGAAAGTTTATAACTTTATTTTTCCAGCTAACCTTGTCATTTTTTATTATGACATTGACTTCAAGATGGCTATTATATTGGAAAGACCATTCATTACAATGGGTAGAGCGATGGTTGATATGGAGAAGGAGGAACTCAAATTCAGAGTCAACAATGAGGAAGTCACATTCAACAACCTTAGAACTATGGTGCAATCAACCAACATAAGGGTGATGTTGGTTATTCATTGTGTTGGCAATCCTGGAGGTTACTCCTTTCGGTACCTTGATGAATTCTAAGTAATAAAGGTACCCATATGATGCGTGACATTAAATCAAGTGATGCAAGAGAAGCAACTGATACACCCATAATACACCTCTCTTACGAGAGAGTAAGTGGTCGTTGTCAAATATATAACCCAACTAGGTTGGGGTCGAATCCCACAGGGAATATGGTACTAATTATGTTGTATGCAGATTAGTTGACTTTTAATCATTTGATTTCATAAAATAAATAGGGGGGATTTGATTCAGTTCACAAATTAATGGTTTTAGTTTAACAAGATGAAATATGTGTAGTAGTATTCAAATTCAGAGAAATAGCAAGCTAAGGTTATGTCCACCTTATAGTTTTCAATACTTTCTAACTATGGTCATTACGAATTCATACATGCATCGTGTTTATAGAGAAATGTATTGTATTTAATAACATAATCCTAGTGTTTCTCAACCATCAAGGACTAATTCACTTTAGTTCTCTCGAATCAAAAGCGTTTACCAAAAATAATACAAAATCTCCAATTAGTTAATCCTGCTAAGGCATTAACTTATGAAATAAGGGTTGGTAATCCTATTTTCTTGTCACTACTCTCTTTTTTGAACAACAATCTTTCTTTTGAACAAGTTGTGTTTTAAGGCATATCCTCTATGTTTGGAACCATGAGAAATCAAGATAAGCGAAGAGAGTATGATATAAATAAGTCAATGCATAATGAATTCAAAACCCAAAGTAATAGATTGTATGCTACAAAGCTTCCATAACCCTACTTAATAAACTTAGCTACTCATGAATAAAACGAAAATCATCATAAATATATTCATCATATGAAAAACTAGAAGACGATCTTGGTGTGCCCATGGTGAAAGTAAGAGACAAGAAATGTTTTTCTCTCTCGCCACCCTAAGCCGCTATTCTCCTCTCTCTGAATAATACAAAATAATTGAATAATGAATAAAAATTCAGCAATTAAGTCTTTTAATAATCTCTTCTCTCATAATTTCCTTCTATGTCTGTGAACTAATTATAAATGATAAATTAGTCTTGGACATAGTTTCTAGGCGCCACATTTGGTCCAGATTGTAGTTTCTAGGCGCCACATGTTGTCCAGGTTGCTGCTCTCTCTCGTGTCATATGCCATCCACATTCCATATCCCCATAATGTCTTCATCTACCTCACTCATGCCTGAAATCATGCTAATCACATCGGTTAGCTCAATTACATAGAAGTAGAGTAAAAACAAAAGAAACTAGGCACTTTGTTATTTAAACATAGCTAAAATATGGATAAATTATGGTTCTTAAGCATATGAATACACCCAAGATCACAACCCCACACTTAAAGCTTTGTTTTTCATCGATCGACATATCCATTTATACGTACTACACAAGCCTTAGCACCCACAATGAAAGACAAGATGCTCAAATAGTCTCATACAACAATAATGAACAAAAAGTAGATTCAGGAATCATTACCAGAGACATCCTACCCTCAAGAATAGAGTTATTAAGTTGGCGATTTCATGAATATCATTTAAACATAGAAATCATATAAATTCCCCAACCTTCATCAACCATGTGCCCTCACAACCAGAAAATTTCTCATAATCACTCACAATTATGCAATTTCTAACAAAATGGGTACAAGAATCAAGTTGTGCTCACTCTCACAAAGAATTCTCAAATTACAACTGATGACCGTATGCTTTTCGTAAGTGTAATACTCCACTAATATTAGAATGCTAAGATTGGGATCAAATAGGTCTTTTACGGGTTGTAATGTAGGCTAAAGGATAGGTAGGAACTATTTTGGCCAGTAATAGTGACTATCTTCCCTAAGCACTTTAATACACTACATTATGCAATCAATAACAATCTCTAACTACCAACTTCCACGTTTGTTATCTTCATAGAGTTGCTTTTCACCCCAACTCATTAAGCTCAATTAATAACACTATGATGGGAGTATGCAACCCTTTCAAATATATATATATATATATATATATATATATATTGGCACCCTTTTCACGTTA